>NW_024541792.1:0-12957 GCF_016758755.1 Suillus discolor
ATGGGAGAAGCTGATAAGGAATGACTGTGGTAGGATAATAGGCGAATTTGGGGGATGATTGGAGAGCTGGAAGAGCCTAGAAACACAAGAAACCCTCGCGGTGGGCTCCAGTTGAAGGTACAACAATTCAGATGGTGAGTCTGAACAATGTTGGGTCTTGCAGAACCTAGCTGCTATTCGACCCTAAAGGGTTTCTGGACCAGGCTCAAGGCTCAGAGAAGAGGAAATATGATAGAAACTTGCTGAATACTCAGACTCATAGTAGAACTGGTGAAAAGGTAACTTGATTATGTAAGCTACAAAGTGCCAACATAAGGTAAGGTAAAGACAGTCTCTCCAAGCCTAGCCAGAAATGAATCCCTACACCGTTTCTGTCTGACATACTGAGGTTTACACCAGGCTGAGGACATGCAGGACAGAAGAGTGCAAGCTCCCCTGCCTTCGGCTTTCGCTTCTCATGGCCAAACCCATGCCACTTGAGCTGCTTCACTTGTCTCCACTGCCTGCCGACCCTCATCAATTCTCTGTACCGGTCCTTTCAGCTATTGTGAGCAATGCAATGCAGGAAATCCACATCACTCACTGAAACCAGATGAGGGAACATGCTTGATGTGATTCTCCTTAATTTACTGTAGTAGTTCATTGCCGATGTCCCGCATTCCAGGTTGTCCAGCAGGAAGTCGTCCAACACCGCAAATGAAAATGCTGTCTTCGGCGAAGTAAAAGATGCAGGGAAGAGGCCGGTTTCAAATAGTTGCATGTCCGGGCTCAGTGCACCAGCGCACTGACAGAATCTGATCATCATGGAGTGGAGACCGGATGTATCCACCACCATAGTCATACGAGGATCATTAACCAATGGTATCCAAGGGCCGTCTGTGAATTGGTCTCCTTCATCATCTGTGTCGCACCACTCATCTGTCAGTCCAGGGCAAGGCTGGCCTGCATGGCCAAGGTGGACTTCAAACCCAATCTTGGTCAAGGAAGTGTCTTCGAAGAATCCCCCAGTCCATTGACCGATCCAATGGAAAGGCATGCGGCTGTGAAATGTCCGACAGCAATGGGTACAGAAGAGCGGTTCACCCATGCAGCCATGACATCTGTAGACTCCATCCTTTGGACAGACAGAGCACATCCTGTTGGAAGGTGGACCCTCTCGCCGAAGGAGCAAGTCCAAGTAGTCCTCGGTCTTGTACTGCCACTCGCGCAGATAGTCATTTTGACTCTTGATATTTGGTGTCAGCACATGAGACAAGGCAAGTGAATGGTGAGCTTGCCATGGACTTGCGAAGACGAAAAGGCTTGAAGTTACATTCACCTAGGTCGTAGTGTTCATGGTCACCCTCCTCATGAAGTCCTCTGGTAGATCGGTCCTTTGTAGGTGATTTTCTGGGGGATGAATGAACTGATGTTGTTTTGTTGTACCGTCGAGCTTTGACAAATCGTCCCGTATCTCCTCTTGATGTTCGTTTGTTCTCCCATTGAACCAAAGAGGATGTCTTTGGAGGACTCCAGGCCTTTGGCTTTGACTTGACCATGGACGGAAGTGGTGCTGCGTTTATCAGGATGTGTTGTTTGGATTGAGATGCTTAGACTTTGGGACGGTGTAGTGCTTACATTCAACTGCCTGATGCAATGCCTAGTATGTAATAGTTGCTTTGATCTCTCGGTAATCATCAGCATGGATATTCACGGTGCAATTCCAATGGCCGATAGTGATTTGTGTATATGATATGTCAAGAGCACTTCAGATCCTCCAATTTCATGCCACCGACCGACCTATGCATCTACACCACTCAATAAGTCTTGTAGCGATAGGGCTCACACTATTCGGCACAATCTAGCCCTTACGTTCACTTATGACATGGGTGTGTCACTTATGTGAATCATTACTCACATGAGCTTCCTTCCATTTTTTGTTCCATCAACCACATCAACGCTCTCCTACACTTACATTTCCAGGTTCTTTACTCCAAGCTACCTACTGTGATATGCCTCGGACAAAGATCATCACCGGCGATCAGCCTCGGTTGAACGACCAAGAGACAACCACACTGCAGTCCCATGTTGAGGACTGGGAGAAGGCAAGTGGAACTGAGCGACGACAGATCTTTAAAGTGGCCACAAGAGAGGCAAAACTTTTCGCTCCAAAGATGGACAAAGAGCTCTTGAAGCAACGAAAAGAGGTAAGCTTTTCGGCTTTGATCTCGGTCATGCTGCATTACAGTCATCATGCACACAGAGATACAGGCTCAACGATGATGAGTTGGAGGAAGCCCGGGCAAAGGCCGACCAGTGGACAAATCAAGTGCCTGACCCTGTAGTCCAGGCCAAGACAGCTAAGAAGAAGGGCGAAAAAATGATCAAGCACTTCGCGAAAGAGATGTTTACTCAGGCCGGTATGAGACTCTTTGTATTGGGTTCCTGGAAGGATGAGAAGGGTGGCCTACTTACATCTGGGCAAGTTGATACAATCGGTCGGTCAGTCGGTCAGTCATTTTGCTTACATCGTTTGGCAGGTTTGACTTCAATGAACACCTTGAGAGAGGATCCAGCTTCATGAAATGCAAGGACTGGCAGGTCATCTTACCGGCATGGGAAGATTTCATTGGTGATTAATTCGGTAAGTCTCAAGACCATCTGAGAGGCGCTTCATATAATTTATGTTACCTCCACCAAGACCAGGATCAAGACCAAGACGGCATGCTGCTGGGAGGCACTCGCCGAGTCCCGAAGCCTCATTACAAGTTCGACCTGGACCATATGGATTTGCCGATATTGCCCGACATTAAGGGTGTCTCGCTTGAAGTCAAGAAGTCAATGATTCGGTCATTCCTCACCATTCATTACAGTAAGCCCGATGATAGAAGACCCATGCCATAATCTGACACCCGCCGCCATAGGAATATGTTGCGGAAAACGGAAGGTCCCAGTGCCTTGGAGCGACATAATGAAGGGGCAGTCTCGGTTCATCTCCAGCACATTCCTGCCAAATGATATCAAGATCACAGACCCGTCCAAAATGCAACGGAATGAAGCCAATGCCTTGTTGGAATATTGGCTGGACCGACAAGACAACCAGGTTGGACTAACATTGAAGTTCAAAGCCTGGATTGACGACAAGGGCAAGATGCATTCTCCAGTTGGCGAAGGGTCTGATGGCTCTGATGGCGATGCTGATGATGAAGGCTTATGGCCCAGGCCAACTACAAAGTCATCGGCCAACGCTGCACTCTCATCGGCCAGACTTCCAAAAAGGCCGCCAAGGTTCATCAAACAAGCTCCTATCGGTTCTGCCAATGAAGAGTCTAACAACACCGATGCCCCCGAACGTGTGGAGAAAGATGCAATGACAGCACACAGTGACCGGGTGGGGTGCGAGTTGGAGTCAGATGACCGACCGCGACCGAAGAGCTTGCGTAAGAGAGCCACAATTGAGCCTGCCATCATCTCACTGCCAACAGACTTCGCACAAATGGGCCGACCGGTGGTAGAGTTGGTCAGAAAAGTTACTCATAACAGACAAGCCACTACCGCAGGCAAGACCGGCATGCCCACTGAACAGGTGACCAAGGGATCAGTTGATGAAAGTGGTGGCAACACTGCACCCAAAGCCGGCTATGACGCAAGTGGTGCTCATCATGGTGGCCAGCACATTCGTAGCTTCGGCCCACATTCAACTCGTCGGGGTATGGAACATCTTCTTGCAACACCAGCAGCAAATGACCAGTCGACCAAGAAGACCAAGGCAACTAGGAATATATTGCCCGCGGAAAATGACCGGTTGCCGAGAAAATTGCTTGCCACCAGAGCCAGGTCACCGGCGCTGAATGACTGGTCGCCCTCGCCCGCAGTAAATGACTGGTTGCCAAAGAAATCACTTGCCACCAGAGACAGGTCACCGGCGGTGAATGACTGGTCGCCCAAAAAGACCAAGGCTACCAGATCGGTGGCTCGCTCGCTCTCTGATGCACCAGCCAGGGGTACAAGGAGTAAGATTGGCAATGGGCTTGGCGCCCGAATTTGACAAAAGCCCAAGAGATATGCTGACTATGTGTAGTTGTCGGTGGTCTCACACGTCATGTGGCTTGTTCCATTCTGCTCGGTCTTCAATGAGTTTGGTATTTAGATTGTATTTGAACACATGATATATACATTGTCATCTCTACTCTATCTTCTACACTACTGAATTGGAGAATGTCCCCGGCCCATTTTCCTCATTGCTAGCAGCAATATATGCAGGGGATCATCAATCTCGCGGTGCATGTTCATCAGATGTTGGAGTTTTGCGACGTCATCGCTGGCTGCCACAAATTGGTCACGGGCATGCTGGTAATCAGCGATCAAATCCTGGTTGGCGTCCAAGAGATCTCTGCAACCTTGCCGTCGGTCATCTCCTGTAACACGGGGATCCTTGGCATCAGTTCAATGATGAGAAGAAATATAGACCTATGCATTGCAGCATCAATATTTTCTAGCCTGGAATTTGCTCGGTGCAGCAATTCCTCGCCTGCCTCGACTGTCTGACTCGGTGAGCCATCCCTCGGTGCCGGAGATGTGGTCGGCGATATATTCTCAAAACACAGATCATACGGTGCCGGAGTGTCCGCTGTTGGATTTAATCGTCAGTGTCTGTCACTTACATTGATAAAGCATTTGAATGCACCTGCATTGATCAAGTTAATCACCGGTGCAGCAATAGAACCACTTTCAAGGTGATCATCTCCTGCCAATGGTGAATCACCCCAGCACATGTCAAAATCACCTGAATAATATTTATTCATGGTCGTCAGTGCTCATGACCAATGCTCACCTATATATCCCATTGCTTCTGCAGATGCACGGTCATTCCAACACATATCGTATTGACCGGCTCCGCCGGGTATTGCGATAGCGATGGTCTCATTCTCTTTGATGTCCAGCTGGTGGATCAGTGCCACATCAACCTTCGGTAGACCTTCCTCGGCATTCCAACATAGATTATATTCACCTGCTTTCAGTGGTACGGCTGCTTCCGCCGGATCAGTCGCCGCCGGATTGACCTGAGTGTCCCAACACATGTCAAACGCTAATCACTTCGTTAGATGTCTAAAATATTCTAAAGGGACTGGAGTTACCTTGGCTTAGCACGTGCGGGTCAGCTGATGGAGTGTCATTCGGTCGTTCCACTGTCGGCACTTGATCATCCTCGAAATTCCAGGACATGTCAAATCCTAGCGTTGTCAACAACCACTAAGGATCAATGTGACCTAACACTCACTTTCAGTACCGGCATGTTGGGTGGGTAGTGCTTCGGTTTGTGTCTGCCAGGATGGCATGTTTGAAAGTATATAGTTTGTTAGTTTGGGGCCGTTTTGAGAGGAGGGAGTTGTGCACAACTTCGGTGGCACCCACTGGTCCCAAGTGATGAAAAAATTGCAGTCGGTTTTGATGTGGTCGTCCTGTAGCCTTCGAGCATTGTCAACCGAATTCTCGTGGGAACCCATAGAGGTCTTTAGGGAACTTACACTCTGCAGTGGGTAAACAATGAAGAAGTCCGAATGTTGCTGCCGCACTTCGGTCATTTCCGTAGTTCGGCCATTTCCGTAGTTCGGCCATTTCCGTGTTTCGGTCATTTCTGGTGGTCTTACAATGTGGCACCCTTTGTCGCATTTTCTCATTCCTCACTCACATTGAACATCGTCACCGTCACTTCGCATCAATTCTCAACCATGCTGTCACAACACGAATCTGATCTTGCTTTGGCGCTTGCCGACAAATCCCTGCGCGATTTGCTTAGCCGAATCACACACTTGGCAGCTGATGGCCGGGATGTGATGGATCAGGCGCATGAGATTGCACGGCAGCTGGTGTGTCTGTTTTCACTTTCATGATTATTTACCTACTCACCATGCACAGTCTCAAGCGCTGCAGCAGCATGGCAGGACATGCTCGGTCATCTCGCCGTTCCTTCTTTCTGCAGCTGCTGAAATCCGGGCGACCATGAATCAAGGTCTTGCCCCCCAATGGGATCATGTATGCAACGATGATCATCGTATGCAGTCACATCCGTTCTTCCCAAAGACTGCTGGATATCATGCATCGGCATTCCTTTCATTCCAAATGAGTGCGCTAATACCATCACAGAACACACAGCTGCTGCACCTGCCCCTGCACCTGCCCCTGCACCTGCGCCTGAACCGGCACCTGAACCGGCACCGGCACCAGAACCAGCCCCAACAAGGATGTCTGTTCCACCGATCGCTTCACTCCCTCGCATCGGTCATTCCCAACATCCGGTCGTTCCTGGCACCATGACTGACAAGGGCAAACGGTCTAACCGGGGGACTCGTAGAACCAGAGATGACAGCCCTGACGCCAAGTCCAGCAGGAAGAAGCAAAATGTTTTGAAACGTATGTCAAAGGCTATCATCTCCGACACCGAGGATGAGGACAGGCGGCCAACAGGCACCATCATAGTCAAGGTATGTCTTTCTTTCACCATATTCAACTAACCACTTACATGACCTTAGCGGCCCAAGGTTGCTGAATCCTCCGGTGTAGCGCCGGTCAAATCACAGGTAAGCATGGCAGTACTGCCAGTGCCAATATCATTGCTGAGGACTTTGCAGGGTACGACGAAACATGTCAAGCAGGTGAGATTTACCTCGTCCTGTGAGTCTGCCGAACTCAAGACTCTTCAGCCGGCCGCCGAACCAAAGATCGGCTGAGCCCAGCCAAAGGGCAAAGGAAAGGAAAAGAATGTTGACATCGCCGGGCCTATCAGAGGGCGCCGGCCACTGAGGGCCAATGATGAGGAGGAGGTCAGTGAGGCAAGTTCATTCCAGTGACAGAGTACTAACTTTTTCACAGTACACTCCGCCATGCGACAGATGCATTGGGGAGTCTTGCCTCATTGTGGTCAGCAGGAAGGGGCAGGCCATCAAGTCCTGCGCCAAGTGCCATTTTATGAAGGTACGGTGTGAGCGACCGGTGTCGGTCGATACATGCAGCCCTGCAACAATGCGGGCTCCAAAGTCACATCCTCGGCCAAAGGCCGCCCCTGCCTCCAAGTCCAAGGCCCAATCCAGGACCACCAGAGCAACCTTGCGCGCACGTCCACCGACTCCCATGGTGGAATCTGAAGATTCTGTTGAGGATCCCGGTAGGTAATTTCGTTTTTTTGCCATGACACACTCTAACTCACCTTTGCAGAGGTGTCTGTCACCGGCCACGATGATGCCGAGATGGATCTTGTCACCGACGCCGAGCAGCACACTGACATCGCTACTGAGATGTCGGCCGAGGCCGCCGATCAAATCATGGATGACCAGCCTGGAGCCATTGCTTCTGCGGACGACTTCCCCCATGACCATTGGCTGGAGAACACTCACGACTTGCCCGTCCCTCATGTCCCACCAACTCGTGTCGCTGATGCTGTCTCCCTTCCTTCGGCGCCATCAGCACCTACCATCCTCGACCGTGTGCTTGCCCTAACGGCTCAGGTCAATGCCATGCAAATGGCCGATGACAACGCCCTTGCTAGGGTGAATGCGATGGAGCACGATTTTGACGCTCGCATCTCCTCGATGCGTGCCGAGCTTTCGGCCGTGCAACTTGATGTCGGCACCACTGTCACATTGGTGAATGGACTTGTCGGTCTTGTTGAGAAGCTTCGGCAGGAGCGTGTCCTTTCCAATCCATCGTTCCCACCACCCATGGTGAGCCATGGCAATGATTCCACTGCCACCGCATTCGGCATGAGGTACCTCAACGGCGTGTTTGGTCCTTCCATTGCTCCTATGCCCCTTTCTGTTGGCGTCAGTCAAACCTCGGCTTCCCGCTCTTTCAGTCGTCCTGACATGCAGGGCAGCACTTCCATCTCTGGACATTTGTCTTTGGTGTCAGCACATGCCGGTCCCTCGTCTGCTCCTGCTCCAGGTGAATCACATTTTGCTGTCAAGCCACCTCCTTCTGCCGCAAACTCCCCCCCCTGATCACTCAGTTCATTACATAGTTGTACTGTAGATCACTTGTCCGTCGGCGAATTACATCTACATATCACTTGGTTTTAATTGAATTGTTCTGATGTCAATCCTATTGTACATTGACTCCTGTGTGATTTCAATGTCAGCCCAGTTGATCTTGATGTGTTTCTGCCGATTTATTATACATTATATTTGACCGAGATTAGCTTGACCGAGATTAGCTTGACCGAGGTGGTCCCTAGCAAACACATAATGGCAGCTAGTCCATGAAAAACCTATTGACCAACTCATTCATTTGTCATATTTGACCGACGTGGATCTGACAAGTCCATCATGCATGCTCGTCTATTAATACCTACGTATTGACCAACTGGCTCATCTACGATATTTGACCGAGTGCCTTTTGACCAAGGTGGTTCTGCTGTGTGTATTGCGGAAGCTATGCAGTGAACACTGACCGATTGACCGACCCATGTCTATGATTGTTCTATATACTTAGACTCTCGGCCCATCTGTGTATATCGGTACCACCGCCCACTCGGCCTGCTTGTTCGTATCAGGCACATACTTTATACACTACCTACCAAAGTCAATAGAACAGTCTGCACTGGTATACTACACTACACAGTACTATGGGCCCACTGTTTGTATCAGATAAACACTTCCATTGGCCCACCTGTATTTAACACAGCAATACATTCATGGGCCCACCTGTATTTAACACAACAATCCATTCATGGGCCCACCTGTTCATATCAGGTATATATTTCATACCCTACCTACCATATAATACCTACCAAAGGCAATAGGAACGTGTACACTTATGTACTATACCACACACTATGGGCCCACTGTTGGTATCACATATACCCTTGACATGGGCCCACCTGTATTTAACATAACAATATATTGATGGGCCCACCTGTTCATATCAGGTATATATTTCATACCCTACCTACCATATAATACCTACCAAAGGCAATAGGAAAGTGTACACTTATCTACTATACCACACACTATGGGCCCACTGTTGATATCACATATACCCTTGACATGGGCCCACCTGTATTTAACATAACAATATATTGATGGGCCCACATTAGCTGGCCTGTTCAGAACAGGGTACTTTCAACCTTGGCTGTATGTATTATACAAGGTAAAGTGACTGCAGTATGTGCCAGGGTGCCAGTTGCTGTTATTGATGCCAGGACTGGATGCTTCCAGTTTCGCTAACCTCTTGGTAACACAAAAATCTCATCTGGACTTCCAGCGCAAATGAACTGATGTTTGGCTTTACCAGAGGGCCCATCTTCGAATCGCTGCTCACGTCAGTCACAAAGTACACTGACACCAGGAGACCTCACCTTCGAATGTACCCAACGACTACCTTTCCTGTACTTGACTACCGCTTGTGGAGACGCAGCCATGGCTTCCACATTGACAAAGGCAGCTGCCACGAAATTGATTCTGAAACCGGTAACGACTTTGAAGGGTCATGGAGAGTTAATTCAATCCATATCCTACTTTCCTGACGGCCAGCGAATGGTCAGCGGATCTGATGATAAGACCACTTGGCAATGGGATCTGAAGACGCGCACTCAGCCTTCCAGCGCTAACCACAAGAACAATTACGCACATGACATGATGTAAGACCAGCAGAGGCGGCCACCAGGTGCGGCTGGGTTGGTATGTAAATGATACCTGGTATTGTGCATTGTAAGTTCCTACACAAATGATCAGCTATAGTTATAACTTATAAATGTGAAAAATTGTACCTATTGCACAAGACGTCGGACGCAGACACGTCGAGATAGGCATAGGCATGCACAAGCACACAGAAATGAGCAAAGATGCTTGTCAGCAATGTACATACATGGATAAACGAAAACTTAGACGCACCTAGATTGCGCTAGTCTAGGATGGTTAACACCCATGTTCGGAAGCTCGTTGGCTCCCTCTTCAGGTACTGTGAGCTGTGCAGAGTTCTGCATCAAATAGTTCGTTAGATTACCTGCCAAGGGAGAATTCACTTGGGAGGGTTTGGGTTGTCTAGCACATCGAGTGACAAGATCTTTGGCCTTGCTGTGAAGTGAGGTGAAAGATCCTGGGCGGGATTGACCAGACGGCAGCTGGAGATCAGACAACTGCAGAGATATCAGATGTTACGTCGACTGTAGGTCGGCGTGTGCGAACTAGGATAGGTCTTCTCAGCGACGACTCGAGTGAGTCTACTGAAGCTGAGCGTGGTCTAGCCTTGACGGAATGTCAAGGATTCCTCCGGCGATCTCGGTAAGATGGCGCTCGTCGAGATGCAGGGCTAGCGGATACGTGCTAAGTCGTATGGGGGCGACTTAGAAGTGCGGTCTCACACAAGGAAGCTGGTAGGCTTAGATGAGCAAGTTCTGGGGATGAACCTAGTAGATTAAAGTAAAGTCTAAGTACTATAATCTGTGTCTACTTATAGGGAAGTACTACAAGTATTCTAGCTCAGTCTGTAATCAATAGTATATCGTAAATCTATGATAGCAAGACATGAGGGTCAGATAAGATACATGAGGCTTAACCTCTGATCAAGCATGCTGCGCCAAGGGCAGCTGCGCATAGGTACAGGAAGCGCCAAGCGCGCTCCGGATCTTCATGAAGCGACATGCAGCATGCATGCGCTGATCTAGGGTGTCCATGAGGCGTACAGCCTCCATGGATCAGGTACAAGGCCGTCTAGGCCAGGGGCGGGGTCATAGCGCCAGGGGCGGGGTCACAGCGGTCCAGACCACTGTCTTTCTAGGCGCGGACGGCGCACCGCCATGCGGGGAGTCCAGCAGAGCGGGGGCAGGCGTAGGGAGAGCTGGGGCTCTAGTAGGTGTTACAGATCCCTGTAACATCAGATGCGAAGGAATGTAACCTGGTGAGCTTCTTACCCGGTCAATCATCACTCACCCAAGCTCAGGGAGGTCAGGTGTCAAAAGACTGTGAGATCAAATAAAGTCAATATATGCGCTATATTTTGGCATGTAATCTGAGAACTCACGATTGTGGATGCTTAGACTACTTGATTTTGCTCTTCCAACTTCGTTATGTGATGGCTTACCCCTCCAAAGTTCCATGTTCTGACTTTCAAGGGCACTAGTGATGACTCCGGTGATGTATATGTAGGGTGCTCACACTTTCCAAGTAAAGTCCCATATGACGAGAAATAATCAGAATAGGGATCAGACGAGTTTGAGTGCGACAGGCCAACATGGTGGTGGTAGGGCTAAGGGTTAAGACGCGACTGCCGACGAGATAATGTCATCAATATTTGGTGTTATTGACGTGATGTTTGGTTCACGTATCAATAACGCACGTGATCATCAAATTCACCGCATTACTCTCGCAAAATCAGTTGTGTTACAAGTAACATCGGTCACGTGGCCCCCCTATCATTTTCCCTTCATCCTCGCCCTCACCATCTACCGGCTCGTCCTCCTTTACCGACTTTCTGTTGACCGGATCCTCGGGACCATTCCCGTCCCTCGCATCACCTGCCTCTATGCACGTGCACGCACGTTCCTCCCCTGATTCGACCACCAATGTGGTCCCGCACCTATGACTCGGTCTGACTCGTGCCACCAATGTGGCTTTCCTCTTTCTGTTCCTTCTGACTGCAGATTCCCGCACGTTGTATTCTTACCGTTGGTCCGTTCCAACGTTTCTCGGTCTCATTCCACATTCGACCACCCATCACTAATCCGGCTATGTTGCCAACGCACCTATACCATTCTCGTTTCCCCTTTACCCTTACCTACTGTGCGGTAGCCTTGCCCTTAACCCTCTCCACTTAGTATAACTAGTCGGTCACCCTGTACTGGATTCTCTAACTTGAATCTACTCAATCTTCCCTGGAACATACTTCTCTCTGAACGCCCCTTTGGCTTCAGTCTCTAGTATCTTTTCTTAGTTGCTCATCGCGACTAAGTCTACCTCGATCGACCTCATCGTTCGGACAAGACAGTCCTGACCTTGAGCGACTCCATAGACATCTGTCTACGAAGTCACGTGACACGCGCGTACTGTGATCGCTGCCGACTTATTGTCACCAGCCTCACTTGCTATACCGGATCCTTCCGGTTACGTCACGAATGTTAGTGGACGACACCCCTCTTAGGGCTCCACCTAACAGATCTATTTGAGTGCGTAACAGTTGTATTCCTGTCAATTGTGCTATAATCTAATGATACAAATCCCTCGACTCACGATCAGAAAATGTGATATGCGACCAGAAAACATGATAACAATGCGAAACATGACAGGATCAACACGACGGCAGCAAATACAACGCAGCAACGAGGCTGGCAAGCGAGAGCAAACCGCGAGGCAATGAGGCAGGCAAGAGCAGGCAAGCGAGAGCAGACGACCGTGAGGCAACGAGGCAGGCAAGAGCAGGCAAGCAATAGGGACGACTAATACATTGAACCGTCGGCAATGTCGCTAGAGGGGATGTACCTTCGACTGTGGCAAAAGGGCCCATAGACTCATCTACTTAGTAAACATGAGTATATGCGTTGAAAAATACCTTTTATACTACCTGAATCCACGAAACCCTCAGACTCGTGGAATCAGTGGAGGAAGGCGGCAGCAGCGGGACAAGTTGTTGGGAAGATGGTGGTAAGAAGAAAGGGGGGAAATGGAGTTGCCTGGAATTCCCAAAACATTCTAACTTTTGGTGTCAGTAGTAAAACTTGCCCAAACACAAGACTTCGTGATATTTACAGAATGTTGCGCGAGAAGCAGAGCCCAGCTGCAGAGTAAGCTGTGTGACACCGAACGACACCGAACGACGCGTAAATGTAACACTGTTGCATTGACGAAAACACGATCGACGATGTGAGTAACGCGATGCAAATTGACGACAATGTAATGATTTTGTCGTGTGACACATTGGTCAGTTGATACGGTAATAACATATCAGGGGAAATCTGAACTTACCAGGGGCACGTCAGACTGATGGCAG
>NW_024541793.1:0-12951 GCF_016758755.1 Suillus discolor
GAGAAAATAATCAGAGGCTTTCATATTAGGCAAGGTGAGTTTTTTGCTTATTACTTACAGCAGATCTGACTACTTTATAGAGAAGTTTCTGAAATGTGTCATAATATACATACTCTTGGTTAATGATATGAACAGCCTAGGTGAGGATAATCTAAATGAAGGTGCCTTCAAGAAATAGCATGACATCAAGTTGGATATGCATAATGTAGGGACACATGATAAGAATGAAAAGCACTAGCCATTAGGTTTGTCACAAGTACATAAATGAAAAAGTATGACATTAAAGCCCAAATGTCTTGATGATAGAAATAATCATCTCAACTTATATATCCTTGTTTACATATATAAATCATGCTATGTTATTATGTATATCATTCCTTTGTGACTTTTTATTAACTATGAATTAGTTTTTTTGAGTCATTCAAACATGCAAATATTAGACTCATATTTGTGTTAAATCACAAGAAAAGCAGGCACCTGCAGGAGCATAGTTTATTTGTCAAAATTGCAGAAATGTTAACTAACAAAGCAGGATGAACCCATAGCAATAACTACCGTGGAAATGAGATTTTAGTCAAATACTAATCAAAGCAAGGTGACACTGGGGGCAGGAACCAATTTGCCCATGGGACAAATGTTGAACCCAGTGTGATCTTAGACAAACTCAGGTCACCTTTGGTTGTGGCAAAAAATGTTAACAAAACTTTAATTTTTGCCTGCATATTTCTTAGTTTATAACAGTTTGAGTTGTTTTTTGACATATAAATTCTGCTCACCATATCTACACATTTTTATCAGACATAACATTTATGCTGTCATGTGTTTTTGTTGTCATTTTTCTATGGGGTCACATAATGTTCATATTTTCAATATGTCACAAACTTATATTTTGAGTAAATTTCAACTGTAATTAATTTTTCTTTATTCTTTTTTCATTGGAATCAAGCTAAGAAAATTTTGTCTATGAATGCAAGAAACATATCATTTTGATTCTGATCATATTCCAAAGAGTTTTAATTTATCACACCCTACATTCCTCTTATTTCTACACTTTTGTTCCTCTGAGATATGATGAAAAAGACAATGTTAGTTGATGGAAAAAAAATTGACCAAATGTTAAAATAATATATGCTTTTCTCTGTAAACAAAATTGGTAATAAAGTAAAATTTGACTTTTTTTTGTCAGCAAATCAAATTTTGACCAAAGTCAACATCAACAGTCAGCAGTCAACAGTCGACAGGTAAACCTACCATAATCAATCAATCTGTCAACTGTCGACTGCTGACTGTTGATGTTGACTTTGGTCAAAATTTGATTTGCTGACAAAAAAAAGTCAAATGTTACTTTATTACCAATTTTGTTTACAGAGCAAAGCATATATTATTTTAACATTTGGTCAAACTTTTCCATCAACTAACACATTACACAAGAGCTCTACCTGCACCCACACTGAAACAATATAAAGTAATATAAAGTGATGTGTAAGATTCACATATCCTCTACACTCTGACCACTACTCAAAAAGGAAATCATAGAACTGTCATTCACAATCCTCCACACGACTCATTGAGAGTGGTGTGAAGGCATGAGTGTACTCAACATTCTTTGAGATATGTATGTAACAAGACCAATTACATAGGGCTGAGGCATGCTGCTCGTAACATGATCAACTATGCAAGGCAAAGTTGAGCAACAGGACCACATTGAGATCAAGTATACATCTAGTTATCCACTGTGGAATATATCTGTTCTGTATGGTTATCGATCAGCCAGCCTACCAAACTTCTCAGAATGGCATATACGGCTCTCGGACTTAGAGTTGTACCACCCTGAGTATTAAGGATTATGAGAATTAGTAAGACTAAAACAGGGAGTCAATCATAATGAGATCAAGACTCGTGGATTCAGACAATGAACCAAAACAAGCGGGTCAATCCATAGGCACTTGTACTTAAGAGTACTTCGAGTTGTACCCATCCAGAGTATTAAGGATTATGAGAACTAGTCTCGTTCGCTGTCTCGTCGCTACTCATACCATCAGGACCGATTCTTGTGAGCATCGAGATGTGAGGTCGTAGGTCCAAAACTGCACAAGCAACGTCCAAATGCCTGTGATATAGCTGCAAACATGTCAGAGGTAATGACCAGCTCGAATATCAAGCCATGGATACATACAGAACATTTACATTCCTTTCTCCGATCCTCTTTTTGATGTGCCTTCGAGGCCACCTCATCGAGTGCTGCCTGCTTATAAGCGCGCTTTAAGGTTCTCTGTGTCCAGACGATGTGTGACCATGGACAAGACTCCAAATGCTATGGCGTGAAAGATGATCTGAGCATCTTGCGGAGATCTCACAAGCCATGAGTCACAGCACCACAGGAAACATGATAAATAACTCACCATCACTGACGATGACCAGTTTTCTGCAAATCTACGCGCGGGGCAAACAAGGCGCCAGAATGTAAGACTTGAGAGCCAGTACTCAAATAGAGGAACAAAATATGCGTACCGGGTTTTGGGACGGCATGAATGTTACTGGGCTGTGAGCAGTCAGATTATTCGGACTAATGGAAGATGGAGGCAAGCCTGCACGCTAGCCGCGATGAAATTCAGCAATTACAAGGAGCGTTAGAAGACAAAAAGGTATCTCCTCAAGTCGGTCGAGGTATTTGAATAGGGGATAAACAGTGTTCCACCGCGTCTAGGCACCAAGTTAGCAAAGGAACAAGAGGAACACAAAAGAAGGTTAAAAGAAAATGGAATCAACGAGGATAATGAAGAACATACAATAACGAAAAGAAACACAGAAGAACAATCTTCACTATACGGTGGGTTTCCAGTAATCTTGATATCGGAGTGAGCGAATGGTGCATTTCTATATGCGCAAACAGGTCTTCAAAAAAACAGAGATTAGTTGCCCCATCCAGAGCTGATTCCGGATGAGCGCACATACCTCTTTAAACATCATCAGAAACAAGCAGAACAAGAGAGCAAGCGAGTAAGACAAAAGTGCTGTTAGCAGAACAAGAGCATGCAGTGAGTGAACGAGAGAAAGTGGATGCAGCACAAAAGGGAAACAAACAGAACATGATAGCGGACGAGTAAGAGAACATGCAATGAGAAAACAAACTTTGAAACAAGTAGAACAAGACAGCAAGCGAATGAGACGAAAGTGTAATGAGAAATGGACAAAAACAGAATGAGATGGCGAACGAGTGGGACGAGAGTGGAACGAGTGGGATGAGAGTGGAACGAGTGGGACGAGAGTGGAACGAGTGGGACGAGAGTGGAACGAGTGGGACGAGAGTGGAACGAGTGGGACGAGAGTGGAACGAGTGGGACGAGAGTGGAACGAGTGGGACGAGAGTGGAACGAGTGGGACGAGAGTGGAACGAGTGGGACGAGAGTGGAACGAGTGGGACGAGAGTGGAACGAGTGGGACGAGAGTGGAACGAGTGGGACGAGAGTGGAACGAGTGGGACGAGAGTGGAACGAGTGAGGGAGCATTTGTTGGTTGAACAACAACAAAATTTCTCAGCTGTTGCATATACAGATTCATTATATTGCAGGTAATACAAAGCAAGAATAGAGGATATGTTTGTATATCATGAAGGATATTGTGAGGTGGGCAATCTGTAGCATCGAGAACTCAAGGACACGTGCTGGGGTGTTTCGAGGGAAACACAGACATTCTAAATATGAAGGTGGTCATTTCAATAAAATAAGGACGTCAAGAGAAAATGAAAAGACGTACACAATTCACTGTAGAGACAAGTCGAACAACACAGACTAAAGTATGGATCCAAATCGCTATCACACATTCATTCTGTACAACCAAAAAGGTTCCCATGCATCAGCGTATAGGTGCCTGGACGTTTGGATCCGACAAAACCTTCTTCCCACTAAAGTGGGAGTCGGGGATTGTCGTCTTCATTGTCCTAATTACATGTCTTCGTTGTTCTACTTGTCGAGCTCGCGGTCTCGGCGAACAGCATTCTCTGCCTTTTTTTCCCAACCCTAGTACTCATGAATGGTGCCACCTCCCTGCATCCTCCCTATAACCCTTAACGCCAATTCTGCGACCATGTCGCCATGAAATATGCTATTGCCACTGCTCAAAATTTTTCGGAACAGCGCATCATGACCAGGCAGCACGTCCACATCAAGATCTAGCGTCGGATCCCCTTTGCGTTTGTCAACGACATGTTTTCCCTTGTTGTCTTTCTCCACCAGTTGACTCTTACCACTACCTTGCGGCGGCAGGCGCCTTCATATTTTTCTTCGGTGATTTCCACTGCATCATGCATACTACCCTACTGTCTATATACATGTTCATTGTTCCTGTCGAATATTGGTAGTCATAATTTGTATATTGCATCTTCTCCCTCAGTCAAGCAGACACGAAAAATGAAGTTGGTTCATAATTAAAGTTTCATGATATGTAAATAACAAAATACTGTGAAGGAGACTACACTACACACCCAAGTTTTGTGGGAGACGGTGGGACACAAAGATGAGGAAGCCAAATTGGTGTATGCTGTGGGGCTTGGAAGTAGAATTCAGAGCAGCGGTGATTTTTGTTGGTGGTGTCAGAGCTGGCAGCACTGTGGGAGTTGAAGTCGGGGATGTCAATATCAAGTACTGATCGGATGGCTTGGTGATGGGTGTTTGAGGGAGTGACACAAACATGGCAAGACAGCGCAGAGTAGGTCTGTGTGAGGGCGGTGAGCGTCGACTTAAGAATGATGAGGAAATATGCTTACCAAGCGGTGGTTGATGTTGAGGTCTTCACCACTGAACTCTGTTGGGAGCCGATCTACTTCGGAATGCTAACAGGGCACTACACACTCGCTCCCACCTGCATCTTCCTTTCACATACTATTGTATAGCTCAAAAATTCTAATTTGTTTTGCATTTCTCACTCGTTTACAGTCATGATTGATTATAATTCGATTAATGTTCCTATTCAAGTCTGATACAACCGAAATAGTGACTAGTATCCCACCCTCCCAGCGGCTCCAGCTACTCATGTTCCACCCTGAGCTTCATTTGGTCCAGCCCAACCACCCTAGGTCGTGACGACATCGACAGCTAATAGCCTTGAGCACAGACGATGCTGAATTATAGTATGAGAGACTTTGCTGTTTGGAGTCTGCTTCAGCGACTGTTAACGTCTGACAAGACTCTCTCGCTAAAGTGGGTGTCGGGAACGCAAGAATGATCGATTGAGAGACTTTGAAAACACCTAACCACATAGCTATCTCGCAGTGCAGACGAGATGCTTGGCACAAAGACAAGGACAGTGCCTGCATGGAAAGTTGTGTTCTGTTACAGCCCAAGTCAATGAAATGTTAAACGGCGCCTTTTTCTCAACTTACCATCAGTGTGTTGGGGGTGGAGTTGATCACTGCGACACCTCGGACACGTCAATACCTTGTTCGTCGTGCACCTCCAGCGATGGGAGCTCAGTTGACTTCATTAACTAGTCAATCAATGTCAGAGTTATAATCCCTTGTTGCTGATGTACTTACATGATCTAATGGCAGAACATGTACACAGGGCTGATGGATTCTCTGAACACGCATGGGTGTCCTTGCATAGTGGCAAATGACACTGGAAGGCCGAATGACACGGTAATTAGTATGATACTCATTGTAACATAGAAACCCCCCTGCAAGAGGGTACTGACGATAAGGATCGTAAGGGACATCAGTGTCAGACAATGGAATTAGAGTTTGGAGGGCTATGAAAGTCTCCTCGATCATACTGTCATTTGTTGAATACCGATGATGAAGAAATATCTTGGTGATGCGACCAGCCTCTGGTTTTGAACCTGGGGAACTGCGAAAATGAATGTTGCTATCACAGCAGGAAAAGTCCGAGGGCCGGTATGAAACCCCACGGATAAGGATACAATTTGATCGCAAAACCTTGCACCTGAGAAAAAGTTGATCTGACGAACGGGGGTCACCCTCGCCAACATAGCGAAGTTTCTCGGTAGTGTCAATCAGCTGCAGCAGGGCAGAGTATAATTCTTCCTCAAGGACAACCTCTTTAGTAGTCGGATGTGTTTGGCCTTGTGCAGTCACAGGTTTTTCCCACTGAAGGACATCACGAATGCGAGTGCCTCTCCTATCTTCGCCTGCAAATTTGCTGTACGCGTCAACCATGTCCGAAACAACAGTACAGACATGTTCCTCCTGGATTAGTGTGCGGAAATTGGCTACTCGGCATGTGTGATTCATCATAGTAAGTTCTATTTCGCCTGTGATGCCCAGCTGATTAGTTCATGATCCAAGGGATGGGGAACTGCTCACCGAATTTGCCATTAGTGTTTTCATGCTGGAGGAGATAATTATAGCACTTAAACGCGAAAGCTCTCCAAGCATGAACAGGACCGAAGGAGCACAAGAATTTGCCAAGGTGGAGAGAGATGTGGTGGCTCGGAACCAGTCGTAAGGTTTTGTAAAGGTCCTTGAAGTTTTTGAGATAGCGCTGCATGTAGAAATCATATTGGCTGATATGTCCAGGGGAGATAATGAGCATGCAACCAAACTCGACAGCAGTGACTAGATCCATGTAATTGTCCAGCATAGCCTTGATCACACCATCTTTCCCGCCCCAGAGTCATATGAGGGTAATGATCATGTTGACGGTGCATGCTGCACGCCATTGATCTGCACTGAGTTTACCCTGAGCTTTTGAGCCAAGAGCTTTGGGAGCCTGGCTAAACCATGTGGGCAATTCAGTACGTAGCATATCTTTTCTGTATCTCAGTGACAAGAGATTTACCCAGGACGACACAATGAAGTTGATCGTCGTTCATATCACTTGGTCGTCCTGCGGGGTCTTTGCTGTGAGAGTTGTGTATATTTTCGAAATCTGTGGGAACTCCGTGATCATTATTGTTGTGTTGGTCTTTCTCAGCTCGCTGAATTTGCCAGCAGCGTCAGTCACTCTGCAGTACTCGATTTGTGATGAGATGTACCCATCGGATGAGGCGCTGGACAAGAATTTTCTTCTGACTGACAATGTTGAGGTGTCGCTCCGAGCACAGCGCAACCAAGACAATTCGGGTGTAGGTCATCAGTGTGTCAGAATCAACTTCTGAAGATGCAGAAATATATTCTTCCACCTTTCTCTGGTTATTTCGAACTTCTTTCCCTGTAGTAGATGCTTCTAGTGTCATTTGTGTGCATGGCAAATTCTGCGCTAAATGCTGTGGTACCAAGATTAGACAAGTGTAGTAGACGACAAGGAGAACAAGGATAA
The DNA here is from genome assembly GCF_016758755.1 of Suillus discolor. Classification (NCBI taxonomy): domain Eukaryota; kingdom Fungi; phylum Basidiomycota; class Agaricomycetes; order Boletales; family Suillaceae; genus Suillus; species Suillus discolor. The sequence goes on from NW_024541793.1 coordinate 7,275, forward strand.
CAAGATAACTGACATACCCAATCTAATAGCCTGCCCACAAGATCATTCTTGTTCCCACTGCAACATTCATTTTTTGCATTGCAGAGGCTCGCCAAGGTGGGTTTTGTGAACCAAAGAAGCAATAAAGTGCTGACCATTGCTGTACCTTCAACCAGAAGCCTAGCTGATTCGGCATCTGTCAGAGACGTCTTCCTTGAAGGACAGGGAGGGATGACTGGCTTTGAGGTGATGTCTTGCATTGATTGATTGGCTTTCTATCATACTGTACAGTCAATTATATACAAGCTCCAAGGACCTAGTATACGCACCCAATTCAGGAGAGTCTTTATAAGTGCACACTTCATACTCACCCTCCTGAGACTTCTGTCCTGACATAGATGAAAGAGGACAGGTTTAGTGCAAGTGTTGAGAGCGGCGAAGGTTCCTGTGGCGAGCGCCCCCACGCCTTTCTTCATGCATTCATCAGATGGCCTTGCAACACTTTTGGCTCCTTCTCCTGAAGGGGTTTCGCCATCTTCTAAATCTATGTTCATCTGCCACGCTACTCGACAGTGATATCTGAGGATGTGCAGGTATAGGATGTGCATGGACTCGACCACTGTGAAAGAAATAGGATCCCAATATGGGAGTCAGAGAAGTTCTGTCCAACGGACCCCAAATTGATCAAATACACGTTGTCTTTCTTCGAGTGTAGGAGCATCTCGGTATGAGCGAGCATGTTTGCGATGAGCCTCGACATCACAAGGAGGCCACTGGCTCCAATCCAGATTGTCAATATCATAGAGAGGGAGTAAGCAGTAGGAACAAAAGAATTTCGAGCCGATACCACTGAAGCCCGCAACTTGTTTCACAGCCGGAAGGTCACAAACAATTGGTATGAGTGCGATTCGGATGATGCGACCATCTTGATACTTCGCTGTGCACAAGAAGGTAACACCAGAGTCCCAAAAGGGTAGCAGATCGTCCACAAGGAGTTTCAGACAATGGTTGATCTGATCAGTGGAAGGTTTTGTTGGGCCAGGGATGATACCAATGAGATACATGTTCTCAGGGCCGATAGCGCAGGTCCAGAGGAAGATTCAAACATACCATGTACATCCCTGTTACTGTCATGTTCTGTTTAGCAACTTTGTTCTGAAACGGATTGAAGCCGTCGACTCCTAAACTAAACACATGGCGCCCCTCCCGAATTGATGGACTAAGTGATTCATGGGGTGACAGGGCTCTAGCAGTTGCAGACCAGAGTTCACGGCAAGAAGATCATCCTGATCGAGACGCACATATGGTCCATCAATTGTAGGATGTCTAGCGAACTTGAGGGGACCTTTGAGCGATAGGCTGTGAACATAGTGATTAATTCTAGAACATAAGTGATCTAGGTCCGCAATAGACGGGTGTTCTGATTGATCATGAAAGACGGGTATGGGTCTAGTGTGACCGTGGGGCGAATTTGGCAACAAATCTTCATCAATTGGCTGTCCATTCTCATCCAAGTAGGCACGGTCCAGTTCACAAAGGAGTGTTTCTTCTCGTTTGTGCCTGTAGTACATGGTCGCATTCAACCAACATCCCGGATGCTCATTGTGAGACTCGGCAAAATTAGATTCTGTTCCCCGTTCATGGACACATTGGCGACACTGACAGAAGTGAAGCAATGACGTATCATAGGGCAAGGGTCAGGCGTTCACTGCTGGAGACTTGTCGACCAAGCTGGCTTGATCCATCTGTGCTGGATGTTGAAAATAATACGAGTGGTTCTTTCTAAAAACTCACCGATTTGTTTCGCAAAGACTCACAGTCGCCAGTATGATAACCTAAAGCGAAGGCAGATCAGAACATCGGGAGGAGTGTCATTGCTCGTTCAATATGAACACTTAGCACTATACAGGAGCTAGGCCAGTTGGTGTAGAGGAGGTAGTCAATATACGCACTTGATGATCACTTTCACTCGAATCAGATAAGCACTGAAACAGACAAAGCATCCTCACCACCATTGCCACATCCTCGTGGTCACGGCCCTCAGGCTTGGTGATCTAGTGATGAAACTTCTTTGTCTTGACTCTCAATCATCTCGATTCAGTCGGTACTAATCTATTCCTGATAGAGATATGTTTAGGAGTGAATGAAGAACACGAGGTCAAACGATTACGCGTACGATTGATCGATGCAGTAAACTGTCAAAACGTGGATGTCAAAAAAGGACAAAGCGACTAACGGCTGTAGTGCTTGATTATGATGATCAGATGGGTCAGAGTGTTATCAAGGTTCAATGGCACAAGGGAAAGGCAGCAGGCGCCCTGTATTCAAGTTTTGAGTTCTTCTTTGTCTATATATGAAAGTGAGTTCGAACTTTACTACATCTTCCAATTGCCGCAGCATGCAACAGCCTGCCATCGCAAATTACCAGAAGAACTTTCAGAACTGTCTGGGAAGGACTTACATAAGTCGATGGTCCAACGTTCAAACGTTCATATGCCAGAATTCTATGCAGTGAGAATTTTCAAGCAACACCTGGTAGACCCAGTCACACATCACCAAAGTTCACCAACTCAGACAAGGGCAGGCAAGGATGTGGAAGGGTCGTAATTAAAAGGCACCAGGCGCAGCATGTGGAAGGCTGGGACAAAATATATAACGTCTGATTGAGAAAATCATTTTCAAGCGAACTTCGCACAAATTTTCCTTTTCCGATTCCACAATTGGTTTTCACTTACATAAATTTCACGGCGTTATGAAGGGCCACGCTGGACAAAATATGAAAATTGATTTCACAAAAACCAGTGAGAAAGATTCTGAGTTTCTCTTGTTTCAAAATAACAAATCGAACAAAATTAGTTGTCGATTTTCTGATTTGAAGTCTCTTGTTTACATTTGGCTGCATTGGGAAACAAATGACCGTAGACAAAGTCATTGCATATGCATGTGCAACTTCAACCAATATTGTTGGGCATGGACGAACCTGAAGTCCTAGAGCAAATCCCACTACCTCTTGAGACCACACGGCAAGGTTATAATGAGCTTGGTCACCATGCTCACATTGTTCTTCGAACTAAACTTGGTGATAGTGCAAGGCTTAATGCCGCCAAGCAAGAGTGTTTGCAGTTTATATAATATGTGATCATCCAGAGGAAGGGAAACCTAGTGCTGAGGAGAAGGACAATTCATTAATGATAATTCCAGGCTTTTCAAGTGAGTTTCTAGGAACCCGAGTGATGTGAGAGACCAAAAGAGTGCGTGATTGTGGTGTATGCTAGGAGATGTCAGCTCGACCCAAGCTGGGGTTTGTGTCCATGAGACATCTGCGATGGCCACGCATTTAATCACCGAAGAGGGATGTTTGAAGTTGTCTCACTGAGTTTGAGCAGGTTCAGAGAGCGAATTCATTGTGGTGTTTGGTTGGAGTTGACGTGCTCCATCCTGCTGAAGTCCACGATATAATGTACTTCATGTTGTTGCAAAGGTTAGTATTTGAGACCAATGTTATGCATATGGTGAGACCCAAGCCTTGGACGTTTTCACTGAGTACTGACCTCGAGAAGAACTAATGAGACTGTAGCAATACAGAATGGCCTGGTATCGGGAGTCGAGGACGGACTGTCAGGTAGAGCACACTTAGTCAGTGCACTAGTGAAGCTTTGACAAACTTGAAAGTTTTCACTTAACTTGTTGTTTGTGTTTTGCTTTTGGTTCTTTGCATTTCACTTTTCTGTTATAAAAGAACTCGGAAATCAGAATCTTTCTCACAAGTTTTGTGAAAATCAATTTTCGTATTTTTGTCCAGCGCGGCCCTTCATACAGCGTATATAAGCCAGGATCATCTATGATAAGTAATGTAAATAGAATTCTCAAACCGATTCTGCAATCGATTTTCAGCTTGAATGTATATTTTGAAGATTTAATTTATATTACCTGGAAATTACAAATCGGAAATGGCAACACGGGTGAATCAATGTGATAGAATCGGTGTGAGAATCGACACGTTTGATTCCCTCTAAAATATCAGCGGCAATGTTCTCTTGACTGGATTGAAATTAATGATCGATTCTGGACCCAGCTTGGGTCACCATCTTTACGAATTTGTAAGCGCCTCTTGGGCACAGTTGGGTGATCGCCCCCTGCTTTGATGGGAATCCATCCTTCAACAGGATGTAGGACCCATAGATATGTTGTGTTAGAGTGAGTGTTCGTGTGGATGTAGAGGTCCCCAACCACACCAGCAATGTCCTCATTCGGACAGAGAAGTTGATGTGTACTGGATGAGCGGAACCATCTTGTTGTTCCTGTACCAGTACCCTTCGGAAAGGGTTGTTCATGGAATGATGGCTGCTGACTTCCCTCGTCTGCAAGATCTATGTGACTCCGTGAGCGCTATGTTCTTGACATTGCTATCAGTGACAAACATTGACTAATCAACTCGGAGGTGCGTCTCGGGCAAGATAACAATGGATTCAGTTGAGGGAGTATACCTGAAAAAGATGGGAATTTGGAATGGTAAAATGCATCATAATGACATACACACCTGAAGGATTCAACAGATAAGTTCTGACAATATTAGATGAAGTGCGTGCCCCTGTGGAATTTACATCAGGATGATCCAGTGCACTGGCATCAAAGCATTGTATATTCGCCAGTCGTGGATGCTTTCTCTGGCCATTGTTAGATGTTAAAGGCACAGATAAGGCTCACCGTGGTGCTTGACCCAGAATTGAAGGGGTAGCCTTTGGCGTGCTACACAAACCATGCAGGTATATCAGCATGATCAACCAAAAATAAAGATTGTCAGCTACTTGATTGAGTATATGACCTTTCTACATCTCACCCGATCGACCCTCATGTAAAGGAGATAACCTCCAGTGATTAAAGGCGCAGTTCTGAATTTTCAGTTAGTAAGTGTGGCAGGACTGAAACTGATTCAAAGTGGCACTTGCTCTAAGAGTTTTCAAAATTGCCTCCCTTCCGTCCTCACCCACATGCAATACTATTCCTTCTTGTCCATGCGTTACAGATACAGATGCGGATCTACTGCCCATCATGATTGCTGGACTGAAGAAGGATTGATGCGCTCCTGTGGTAGAATCAACCAAGTTGAACGACGTTCTCATGGTATGTCAGCTAGCTGAACATAACAATCTCTCCCAGACCTCTCCCATGATGCCAATATACTCCTTGCACGATAAAGCTCACCATTTCGGCTTCTCTGTATGTTGGCAGGGTTTCAACAATGGCGCCAGGGAATGAATCAAGGTCCCCTTCAATATGTCAGAGTACATATGCGAACGAGTCAGTAGTTTACATAGCGCAGTGAAGTGTACAAATGAGCAGGGCTTTGGAGGTAATAGGAGTATGGTCTAACACAGTTCTTCAAATCCCATTGTTCGACTACCCATCTAACTTTTGAAGAAGATTCCCCACCATGCAGCTGGATCTGCAGGTACCCCCTGATTCGCACGTCTTACATCGGGATTGAGTAGGTCAGACATCTTCGCAATCCCATCGCGGAGGAACAGAATTTTGGCAGGAGGGTCATTTATAAATGCCCGACAGGCTGGACAGTGATAGTAGCGACCAGGAAGGATGGGGTCTTGGCCGTCGCACAATGTTTTGATTTCGGCACCTGTAAAGGGTGTGATATGATTCCTAAAATTATCCGGAAGTATTGCTTCAGGACGGTAGATAA
>NW_024541794.1:0-12945 GCF_016758755.1 Suillus discolor
AGGTTCTCCTGCTTCTGCACGGCAGCAATGACAGTCTTGTCGACCTCCTTCTGGTCGGCGGACTTGGCTTCTGGGAAGGCCTCCTTTGCCTTCGGCTTGCCCTCCTCGAAGAACTCAGCCTCTGCAGAGCTTGATTTGGTTGCAGGCTTTGCAAAGTAAGCATCGTTGATCTTGGCATCGACCTAACACATGTACTAAGTTTGGCAATGATTCAGACTTGCTCTGACGCCATCTACGTACCTTGAATTCACCAAGATCAACCTTGGTGGATGTGGCGATAACATATGCTTGGTTCACCCGTCTGAGGGGAACGCCGTTGATCTTGTAAGGTCCAGTCACTAACAACAACCCGCTCTCAAGCTGCTTCAAGAAAACCACCCTCTTCCCTCTGAAACGACCAGCGAGTAAGATCAAGACGGTACCAGGGACGATTGTGGAGCGAAGTTTGGCGGGCTTTGGCGACTTTCGGCTCTTCTTTGGTTGACGCACATCTTCTGCAGGATAGAATCGGGGTGCTTTGGAGGTGGGTACGAGACGCGTGCCGCTGTTTTTGTCGCCGCCCACTGTCACTTCCTTGAAGGCGGGAGTTTCTGTGGGTGCGGGTTTGTCGGATTTTTTGAGACCCTTGTAAAGACCACGGCGTGAAGCAGCCTGTGAGCGCGAGAAGCGCCCAACGCCGGGTGCGAGTTGTCTGCTGCGGGCCATCTAGAACGATTTCAGTCAGTTACTGCCTAAGAGTCATCCACAAGGCAAGATAGCCATCCAACTCTAATCTCCACCAAAATCAACGATCAATGGGACAGATATGTCCCAAGACCTTATAGCATTCTCCCTGAGGTCATAAAATGCAAAAATTCGTGCTCACAGTGTCAGTCTTGAGGATACTGTCTGTTGAGGCGTCCGTGTCTATCAATATTACCAGTATACAGACGAGTGGTATCGGAGTTCACAGTGTGAGAATAAAATTCCAAATAAGTCATGTAGGTCACCAAAGTTGGAGATAGCGGTCTAAACCAGTTGTGCCCGACACGGACTCACGCGATGTAACTTAGAATCTATATGACAACATATAGTTTGGATTCGATAGATCATAAAAACCAATATTCCTAAAGCAAGACGGCACATGCTGGAGGAGGCCCCCTTGCGTCACTGATCAACAACAATTTCGAAGCGCCTGGAACCTATAAAATAACCTAGCAAATACATGCAAGCTCCTCGGTGTACATGTCATCCCCAGTTTTGAGAGTCAAATCTAATTTCTGAATCTTGAAACTAGCTTTTTCATTCATCCTTCCGTGTTGGTAACGATGTGTTTTTCCACGTGGTGAGTTCGTCGATGATGTGGCAGATGACCTCCTTGATGGTCGAGACTCGAGAAAGTATCTTGCCTGATGGCCCAAGGTTGCTGCTGAATTTGCGAGTTGAAGAAGTTTTAGAACATTAACGAAGTTGAAGTGCTGGAGGGAAATGCTTCAAATTGATTTCGACGAGTTGGATCGGCTCGAACAAGGGATACTACAACAGGCTATTCTAGATGAGGTTGAGGTGGTTGATTAATACAACGGCGAGGATGATGAGGCGAGCAGGGACATTTGAATATTGAGATGATCTTCATTAGGAATGTCCAATACACCTACATATAGCCTAGAGTTCTGCCGGTCATAACCGGATATGTAGTTTTCTACATTAACGTAGCGGTCTTTGCCACGTCAGCCGGCCCCAGATTACTTTTAAAGAGGACACAATCTCATTCATATCGCACTAATCTTCATACCCTCACTGACGATGTCTCCAGATGGCACACGCAAAGAAGGTCGGTTTTTTCCGCATTGCATCGCACACTCTGACTCGTGTCAAAGATCCTAGATCAATCGTTTGGTTTGACATCGATAATACACTATATTCCGCCAGCACCAAGATTTCCCAAGCCATGGGTCAGCGCATCCATGGTTCGTCAGTGTTGAACTCTTTCAAATACTCTGAATGATAAATATGGAAAGAGCAGCATACTTTGTCACTCTTGGGCTCGATGAGGACGAAGCCTCCGAGTTGCATCACTCATACTACACTCAGTACGGACTGGCACTCGCGGTCTAACACGTCATCATAACATAGGTAGAACCTACGCTGCGACCGCCAGCTGCTGAATAAACATAAGGCTCTAGATCCCATGGATTTCGATCGGAAATGTGATGGTACACTTCCTCTCGATGATCTCATTAAACCAGATCCGAGGCTACGAAAGCTCTTTCAAGATTTGGACAGAACCAAGGTGCGTGTATGGGCGTTGACGAATGCATACAAAACCGTAAGCGCCGATTCGCATACTCGTGAATATATAACGCAGAATGACCGACCCTTCAGCACGCACAACGAGTACTCAAGATATTAGACTAGAAGACCAGATCGAGGGCCTTGTTTACTGTGATTACCAGCAAATCGGCTTTACTTGCAAACCGGAACCAGATTATTATCACAATGTCAGTTCTCCATACATGTTTAATCATGGATGTCGACTCAATCTTGCACAGGCCATGAAACAAGCGAATATTTTCAGATCCATCTAAATGTTACTTCGTCGACGATAGTCAGCTCAATGTCAGAAGCGCTAAAAAACTTGGCTGGGGTCATTGTGTACACTTTTGCGAGGCCGGTTTGGAAATTGTGGATGGCGGAAAGACGAAGAAACTTGTTCTGGACACCAATACTAATGACCCCGAGAGCATCAGGCAGATCAGTGATTTAGAAGAACTCAGGACTCTCTGGCCCGAAATCTTTGTATAACAAACTTCTACACGAAACAATCTAGAGTGCTTGCGGCACGACAGTCACATTTTCGCAAATCCGCGAGGGCTCGTCTGTTGCCATTCTCCAGTTTGGCGTCGAAAGATAAGACAGAAGGAAATCAGGGATCGATCAATCATCAAGGACATCTCCAACCTGTGGACCTTAAACCCCTCAGTGTCGATCGAGCAGCGTCTGCATATCTGATATCAATGCGATGTAATTTTACTGGCTGTAGCACGACCTACATGCTTCAAGTCTCAAGGCTCCATCACTTTCCCCATAAGATGCATCAAAAGGGCCAGATAAACACGATTAGAACTGTCATTTCTGGGAGGCATCAAAATGCTTCTCTGCTCGCAGCAGTCCCTGGTGACAATCTTGAAGGTCCCAGGACCCGAAACGATGTCACTCGATGAGATTGATACCAAGTTTGCTCGACTGGAAGATATTTGCAGCACGGATATATAAAATGATGGACACGGAGTTTGCTTCGGACTGGGATGCGGATGGAAATTAAGTCTTGAAAGGGAGAGCATTTGATTTGTGGAACTGCAGCATGATGGGATGATCATGGTCGTGGACCGCCGTGATGCAAACGATGATGGGACTTGGAATGACCTGATGCTTACTGGTACAGTCGTTCTACATCCACTTCTAGTACCATCAAAATAAAATTTGCAATCTGCCACGCTTGCTGCCAGCTGAACTACTTCTACCCACAACACTAGCTTCACCGTCACTGGTGTTGACAACTACTCGTTACATAAATATACAGTCTGGGTGTCAAATATTGAATTTCGGCTAATGTAGGGAGCTGAGGATTAACAGAAATTCGAATTCGTCTGTATCGGCTAAGGTAGGAGGCCCGAGGATTAATAGGAATTTGTCTGTAAAACCTTCCGGGAAGTCGCCCACTACTAGTATGTGTATAAAAGCAATGTGGTAACTATGATTTCGATAACAAAGAACATCATCTATCCTCGTCCAACAATGAAATTCCTATCACTCACCACTACAGCGACCATGTCTGCCGTAATACTGTCGGGCATAGTGACAGTACAAGGCTCAAACCCCAACGGCATGCCATGCGCCCATAATGGTGAATACCTTCAGCATACCATGTTTTGACCTTAGACCGCGTACTTACTATACGGTTACTTGCAGGAAAGTATGAGTGCGGAACACTCGCGGGTTATAACAACGGCAATCAATTTTTGTTTTACTGTTCGGAATCCAACAAGGTGGAGGGCACTCTGGATTGCATCTGTCCGACTAATTGTTGTTCCATCTCGAATGGAGGTGATATCGGCGACTGCATAACTTATTAAGTGAGCGCTTGAGCCTGCTTCCTGCTTGCCATGTCATAGTGATACATACGATATTACAGTTCCATCTCCTCTTATGAAAGAAGGGCCAGTGTCGCCGCGTATGGATAGTATGGATCTAGGTAGATAACTTATGATTCCTGAGTACAAGGTTGATATATAATTCAAAACAACATCACAGTCACGACTTGTGATGCTTCATTCACCTCCAAAATCACACCGTCATAACCATACAAACCTGTAGAGTAGTCAGTCTGCGAGGTATATTGGAAGGACTGACAACTGACGAGTTGACGAGTTAGGCAGTGTGATATTATCATATTCATCTGTGCGATCTAGTAACATGGAGGGTAGCATCTCTCCAGGACTGAGAAAACGCCTGATCGTCTCAAACTAAACTTTTGGATCAGCACCGCATCGATATAGTAAAACAGAGAACCGGCAACCTTTTCATAAAGTGCTTGCGAGGAGGTGAATCTAAATTATGCTCAGATGAACGCAGGTAAGAAAAATGTAAGTGAGGCAAGTTACCGTCTTCGTCATCTTCGGGTTTGCCCTCCAACTGCCAAGGACATCGTTTATATCGCTGAAAGAGCGGGGAGCCAGGCTATACGGGTTTGCAAAAAGATCACAAAGAGGCGATACGTGTCGTACCATATTCGAATGTATGATAATCTTTCGCACAACATGAGTCTGGCCGGATATTAGGAAGTCCACACCGTGATGGAAGTAATTATAGAAATCTAGATCATTAACGCTGAGCGGCAATGTTTTTGAGGAGTTCAGATTCATTTACAGTCGGTGCTACCATCATCTTCAGATACTTGTAGGTTCGGTGAGTGAATGGTCATTCGTTCGTCCTCCTTGTGATGAACTCGAGAGGGAGGTCCAAGATCAATTGTCAGGTCTTGTGCTGTAGTTTCTCCTATGCGAACCTGGAGAAGCAAGGGAGAAGAGAAGAAATTAAAATGCACGCCATCATGTATCTGATTTGATTGAAGTATTAGTTTGGTTACACAGAAAGTAGAAGCAGGGATGACCTTGATAACCGCGCTGGAAATGTCACCGTGCATGATTGGACACGGTATTACCTCATCCAAAGCATCGCGCTCCTCTCCATCTACACTTTTTTGTCTGATAAAGATACGCTTTACTTCTTGTGTTCGTTGCTCTAGGTGCGTGATGCCCCCTTTGAATCCTTCGTTGACACCATCGTCATCGAAGCTGAACCATATCCCAGGGTACTTTAGTTCATCTCCTGGATATGTTGGACCGAAGGTACGGCTGACATGTACTCTAAGCCAAAGGTTCTGCAGACGACGATATGACTGTATCTTTGTAGCGAAGTATCACAGGTGGGTGAGGTTCCCTGAGTTTCCGCACGCAGATAGTATGGAGGCGTTGATGGTATCCTGAAAACAAGAGGTCCAGGTGGGGACGAAGATGAAGAATTACCGGTGTCGTCGCAGAGTCCTCTGGATCAAATTTAACCTCAACCTGAGGAAATAGATGTTGAAGTCCACGCAAGATGTCGATGACTGCCCAAAGGGAAGTACCTAATACAGATTCAAACGGCATGAGTCTCATACTCGTTCGGAGAGCCTTTGCAAACACACCTAACTCAAACATCCCAATCCCAGATCCAGGTCTGATGTCGAGGTCTAATGTTGCGAACATATTGAGGCTCACCGCAGATACGCCTGAGTGGAGCACGAAACAGTTACATACCTAAGTTAGTAACTTCATCTACCACGTGACTACGCCAGAAGCTGCGTACTATGTGGCTGGCCAAACAAAAATTCATATTAATATTGTTGCCGAAGCGCGGTGTTTGAGGTCAATCTCTTCCGTCATAGTACTTACTATCAAGCTTCGGTTCTGCTTGACGAGTTTTATCACGGCCGCATCTCACACAACGTTGTGTATCTTGCATTTCAGACCGCCAAGACTATCCGGACAACTCGAGGAACCTAAGATTTGGCGTGAGTAGCAAGTCCTCTGAACGCGTCCGAGGCTTTGGACAGTGGACACGCCGCGTCGATTCTCTACACTCTTGAACTTGAAGTCGCTATCCTTTTTTCTTCTTGTCTCGCACGCGCAGGAATGGCTGATGGTCGACAACTCACAATAATCAAGGTTCAAACCTCTGTCATAACAATTGATACTCGCAGCTGATTGCATTCACGACAAAAGGTCTTTCGAAAATACAGCCATTCGCTAGGTCCAGATGCTCTACAATTCCTGGAAGAAATCCTTGAAAAGCATGATATAGAGGACAATGATGTGGAGTTCTCAATCGAGACCATTGCAAGGGAGTATAACAAACAAGATGGTAACGCGTTTGTTGCATCAGGGGTGTTTAGCAAGGCTAACCCTTACAAAAGATGCGGCCATGAAAGTTTCATTGGACATCTTGCGAAGAGTCTATGACGCGTTACAGGACCAAGGCAATCCGGGGGAAGCAGAAGAATTACTAGACCCTGATAGCCATCTCTACTTCGTAGACGCATTTGAAATGCCATCATGGCACTGGTCTCAGGAAAGGGGAACATTCGAGAAGTGTGTTCGTATCATAACTTGCTTTTAGCTTTGGATCTCATTTCAATCAAGATCTTCTAGCCCTCTCACTGTTGCGGGTAGCGCAGACTCGCGAATAGCGGCGGTACGCAACCGACTGCATATAATCAAGCAGAGCATCTTACGAAACGAACACTTCTCACCATCTACTCTTCCATCTCGAGACCGAGAACATCTTGTCACGGTACTCAATAATCTGATATCGAGGGCCCAACGCTGATCCATGATTCGATCAGCTCAAATCCACAAAGCAGCTGCTTGGTAGAGCCGGCGAACGCTTCTTGCTCTTGGGAATGCTTGCGCACAACAAGGAAGGGAAATTGTGCGTCGAGGACTCGGACGGAAGCGTCGAGCTTGATCTGTCCAAAATGGCAAGAATCTTGAGATCTCGAGATGACGTTGCTCTTATGGCTTTGTTAGGACGAACCAGGCGAAGGATTGTATACGGAGGGCTGCTTCGCCCTTGTAGAAGGGGAATACAATGAAGACGGCATCCTCGAGGTCGTGGCTATGGGACAACCTCCTTGCGAGGATCGGGAGACTGCTAGGCATGTACTTCTGATTTTGTCACTATGTTGCTCACGGAAAATAGGTCAATCTACGGTCACATCGACTTCTTGGGGCAAGGTTCAACTTCCTTGCTCGAAGATGTGAGCTATCCTCACTTTTTGTGCGGACATCGGCTAACCATGCTGCAGTCACAGTTCGCCCGTCGGATTCGTGAAGAACTCTCCGACCTCTATTTCTTCTTCCTTTCAGATGTTTGGCTAGACCACCCTCAAACTCTCGTCGGACTTCAGAAGATGTTCGACAATTGCATCGAGAACAGCTTCATACCTAAGGTCATCGTTATGTGTGGTAATTTCACGAGCAAATCAATAATGCAAGGGGGCGGTAGAGACATCCAGCATTATCAGGGTTCGTGCATGTTGATTCATGAACGCACTCGATACTCATTTAATTTAACTGGACAGAAAACTTCGATTCCCTGGCCGATTTAATAGCATCATATCCTCAAATTACTCGAGAGACACACTTCGTCTTTGTTCCAGGGCCTCTAGATATCACGGGCAGCAGTGCCCTTCCCCGCAGACCAATCCTATCTACCTTTACATCCCATCTCCGCAGCAAGATTCCAAAAGTCCACTTCACCAGCAATCCTTGCCGCTTGAAGTTTTTTGGTCAGGAAGTTGTTATATTTAGGGAGGATACCATGGCACGAATGTTGAGGAACACGATTGGCATAAAACCAAATGTCACCGGCGAAGATTTGAGACGATATGTACGTACAAAATTTGTATAAGCATGCAAATGTTACTGACCTCGGGCTCAGTTGGTCCAGTCGATATTAGACCAAAGTCATCTTACCCCACTGACTACACATATTCAACCTGTATTGCCAGACTTCGACCATGCACTCCGACTATACCCTCTCCCGACCGCCGTGAGTAGTTGTCTCGTTTTCATGCGCCCAAATCATAATGCCATCCTAGGTGATTCTGGCTGACAAGTACGAGAAATACAAGTTGACATACTCGGGATGTCACGTATTCAATCCTGGAGGTTTTGTTGGCAATTCTTTTTCTTTTTCGACATATTGCCCTGCCGAGAGGAGTTCTGAAGAGGGGTACGTGATCTGACTGGCTTGTCTAAGATCGCACCTGATGTTACTGGTATTAGTGTGCTCGACATCGAGCAGGAAGACTAACTCGAAATTGGTGGTCAGGGTCGCAAGAATGTACATCTATACTAAGATCTTGTCCAATGCAATCGGTCGGTACACCAGAGAAGCCGAACGTCGATGTCTATCACCGCTTACACACAAAAGCTAACCTTGCGTAGCGATCAAACTTGTCGATGAAGACAAAGCGACATGAGTTCACTTGTGGCAATTGGAGAAACCGAGCATCACAAAGACTGTTGTGTACGTCTGAGTTTTATGGTTTCACCTGTCGATGCCGCCGCACGCGGTACCATTGGTTCGTGCGCGTGAAGTTGTATTCAACGCAATAAGATATCCGTTAAAAATATTCGCCTGAATTCCGAATGGCACCAGAGGAAGAATAGTTGTTGCTAGCACTTTATTGTAACGCTCGTCAAAAGCCATCGTCGAATATTGGCGATGGCAACCAATATTCTCGTTGTTACCTTTCTACTGACTCATCTTAGTTCATTCCTTCTCTCATATTCTTTAGTGTTCCTGACTCTACAGTATTTAAACCGTCTGTTAACTACTGGTAGAGTACCAGTGATCTTTCCCCCACCGAATACATTTAGTTCGGACAGTTCTATTGTCTGAAACCTAAGTCTATTCATCCTCAACTCTCCTATGTGAACGTTTTCCAAACGCCACATATTTTGAACTGCTTTAAAATCTAAATCCTATTCCACTATGGCTGCCGTCAACGAGGACTGATCACCCTCGTACGTCGACGACCCTTTCTATCTTCCTACCCTCTTCTCGTATAATATCTTCGACTATGTCGATGAATGAAAACGTACCTGGTACCTTCCCGTTGAACTCTCCGATCCCTATGGGCGGATTGAGCATTGATCCGGGCGCACTCGACCTGGGTGTCGAAAGTGCATGGACTCGCGGTGACCAAGTCACTGCTGGAGTCAAGCGGTCCTTGAGTCTGAGGGCTGAAGCCCCGACTAGTGATCAGCTATCCACAGACTCGTGGTTGGGAGCTCTGGGAGCCCTGTCAAAAATTAGTTCCCCACCCACGGGTGATGGAGAGAACGCATCATTTAAAGTAAATGATGATGGCGAGGGATCTGCTGCTATGAGCGTTAGCCCTCTGGGTAGTGTAGTTGGACTACATACCTCACAACTAGTGGTTTGTGAGTCTAAAGGTGTTGACTTCGCAACTGCTAATGATAATGTCAATGAGTTCCCCCATCAGTCCATGAGTTGGCTTGACTCACCTGACGACAAGGAACTAGTAGGCGAAGTGCCTGAGTTCCCCGTTCTGAGTCCATCTGTCCGATCAACAATATTTATCAGTTCAAAATATGTGGCGTTTGGAAAACGTTCACACAAGAGGGTTGAGGATGAATAGACTTAGGTTTCAGACGATAGAACTGTCCGAACTAAATGTATTCAGTGGGGGAAAGATCAAGTACTCTACCAGTAGTTGACAGACGAATTAAACACTGTCACGGTAGAGTGAGGGACACTAAAGAATATGAGAGACTAAGATGAGTCAGTAGAAAGGTAACAACGAGAATATTGACCAATGGAGCGTTACATTTACGCCCCCCTAAGGAATAGCGCCTTAATTGCCTGGTCGAGAGTTTGAGTCGGCCATGTGCATCACATCTGATCTCCATGAAGCGCAGTGATTTATAAGACTCGGGAGGTGTTATAACTAGATAGCATAGCTGTGTTGAACGTTAACGTTGAACGATGGATGAAAAATGTAAGGGAGCGCGAGTGAAAAGTCCGAATTTAAATTTGTTCTACTAGTAGTATTGACCATTATTGACTTTGCCATCACTAGCTTGTTCCATTTCAACTTCGTTCATGCTCGTTCATGCTCGCTCACTGCTCTGCACGACGAGCAGTCAACGTACTTCACCGACCATGCGGGAACGTTCAACCTCGTAGCTTCCAAAGACGAACGTTCGTTAACATCGAGACATTTACAAACGGGTTTCTGGATCTAGCCACCGCTCTGCCTCTACCATCGTCCTTTCCTCCGTATTCTACGACTATTATCATCTGCACGGTCGTTTCACGTCTCATCTGGACCGTGCCATTTTCAATATGGGTGTGTCTTTCTTCCTGAGCCCGTGTATCGTCAAATCAATTTCTCCTCTCAGGCAAAGCAGAGACAGCGTCGCGCGGAGGAAGAGGTCATGCCTATAGTCAACTCCTTAAAACCTGGTGTATCAAAACTAGTTCTCACCGAAATGCAGAAAATCGGTGTTCGTGGCACGAAGGAACAAATTCAAGCGGCCCATGGCAAACGCGTCAAGCAACTCGTGAGTTGTCGGGTGTTTCTCTCACCCTAGTCTAACACCATCCACAGTTAACCACGCGTCAAAAACAACTTTTTTCGGAGTACCGCTGTAGTCCTGGATTCACAATGGCAATACCTATAATCACACAGGTTCCGTTGTTCATGGGGTTTTCAATAGTGCTCAACCGGTTATCACAAGCACCCACTCCGTTTGACTCCGAGTCGTTCTTGACGCTTTCCACATTGGCGCACGTAGACCCTACAGCTACCCTACCAATTGCACTCGGTCTTATAACTCTAGCCAATGTCGAAAGTTCACGCTGGTTTATGACCGACGCGCAACGCGAGCGTCAGGAAAAAGTTCAGAAGTGGAAAGAAGATCGCGTTGCTCGAGGGGAGACTGTGATCGAACCTCAGAAGATCATTAAGTCTGCGCTGAGATTGATATCTGTTGGTCGTATCGTTGTCGCGACCATGGTGCCAGGGGTAAGCACGTCTTCGGTGCATTTTGAATTTTGCATATTAACTCACCTCATCATTCAGGGTGTCATTCTTTACTGGGTCACCTCAGCCACTTTTGGGTTGGTGCAGACATGGATCATGGACTATTTGGAGCTGCAGAGAAAGCGGAAGCTAGCGCTAGCTCCCGCACTCTCTAAAAAGATACCGGCAGCCAAGCAGTGATGACAACGGTTCTCATGCACTGTTGTGGGTAGATGTTGGTGAGTAGAACTATTTCATTCTGGTTGGGCGGGATGACTATAAACGTGGTTCGAGGGACCACCAAGTAACCCTTCCAAGGAAGTGGTTGGTGGCTCCTATGAATGTTTCTTGATCTAATATGACCGCCCTCGATTCTCCCTCCATGCACTCAGGAAGCTGATAAAATCTGCCTTTGCAGACCGGAAGTCGATTTGATCCGTGCTAAATGGTAGATTCGAATGGATCATGGGCTTATAACGGCTGCAGTCGAGGATGCAAGAGTCATTATCATCTCCCACTTAGAGAATACTACCAGGAACCAGTAATAAGGTTGTGCTAGGATATAGAATATTGAATACTTGTGGAATACATGTAGTGTTGTACAACAAGACCTCAAACAGTAGCACAGCCACAAGGAAGCACATTTATGATCAACTACATCCTGCTAGTATCACGACAAGGCCCGTCACCTTCCTTCAACCCATCAAAGTGTTATTGACTTATCGGATGACCAGGCAAAGTACGCCTTGCGAAATGGTTTTCCACCATGCCGCCCAAGGCAAAAGCCAAGATTGTAAAGGACGTCACTCAGCTCGTCCTGGCTCGGCGCACGCGGATGTGTAATTTTCTGGAGTACAAGGGCGAGTTTCTCTCTGTAGTATGTAAGAAAGTAGGGAGTTGACGTTGATGACGCAGATACCAAGGTCGTATACCGCCGATATGCATCGTTGTTCTTCGTTTGTGGGATTGCCTCAGGGGATAACGAGTTGATCACGCTTGAGATTATTCACCGTTACGTCGAGGTTTTGGACCGGTATTTTGGAAATGTGCGTTTCTATTCGCGTTGTTATTGTATGATGATGTACTCATTGAATGGGTATTATCTAGGTATGCGAGCTAGACCTGTACGTTTTGAAAGTGTCGTAGTATGCGAGACCTTTTTGTTCACTGATTTGTATCAGCATCTTCAATTTCCAGAAAGCGTATGCGGTGCGCTGTCAACTTTTATTGACCATGTAGTTTTCACATATCACTTGGCAGATCCTGGACGAGCTCATAATCGCAGGAGAGATGCAGGAATCCTCCAAGAAGTCGGTGCTGCGCGTGGTCAGTTCTTCGTTGCCATAACGCCGAGACAAGTTGAACGAATGCACATCACAGGTCACACAATCGGATAGCGTCGAAGAGCAAGAGTCCTCCGAGGACATCATAGGTCGTTTGGGAGCTGCACGCGGTTAGACTCATTTTCTTTCCTGTGGTGCTAGCTGTATCTATAAGATTTCAAGGCCCCTTGATCCGCTGAAAGTCAACTGGACCGCTTTGGATTAATTGCTGTACTGAGAGGCATGACACGGGTGGTGTATGACGTCTCATATTTGAGAGGTATGCCTAGATGATACCCAGAGGTAGTAGTGGCAGTGACAGTACTACTCTACGTCTTTGCAGTCGGCTTTAGCTTGTTCAGGACATACCATCTCACAAGATCAAGTGTTGCTACAGAGTCCTCCACTGAAGAATGACCGCTTGTTCCTCCACCAGCCTGGATTGTGAGACCGATGTTGTTCTTCGCTCTGATGTAATTTCGTAAA
>NW_024541795.1:0-12920 GCF_016758755.1 Suillus discolor
ACTTCAAGTGCCGCATGCTCAAGTCCTGTCCAACGCAGCAGGCTTCCGAGCTGTAATGAAAAAGGAAGATCAAAGTATGTGTGTGTGTCATATCTCCATCGCATTTCCCCTGAAATCCCTTGATGTGCAGAACACGATATGAGCGGTAGCCAGCATCGATAGGTACCTCAAATTACTAGTTCAGAAGCAGCTCGTGAAAGCCGTGAAAACCGTCAGGGTGCGTTCTACCATTCAAAGTTCTTAGCGCATTTCCTCATATGCTTGCACTATGCTACACTAGCACTAAAGCCGCAAGATCTACAAGCTCGCGCACCTATAACCTTCAGTCGAGCTTACAGATGGACCATGGTACACTGACAACGAACACGACACGGAATATCAAGCTCTTAACTGCATGTATGCATTACATCCGTGACCGTGTAATTCCCTTTCCTTCTCCTACAATTCAAACTCACAGTATTTTTTTCCGGCAGTCCTTCCCAAAACAAAGTTCCAAAGCTTCCTCCCAAAACGAATGCAAACTCTACTTTTATTAGCGATGCGCCCTCCTATCCATCTGCACAGCACATACAGTTGACTCTGACAATTCAGCCTCCGACCCAGCCACTCGCAAAAAGGGTAAGCTCGGCTTGTTCAAAAAGCAAAAGTAAAGTCAAACTAGGCCCAAAACACAAAAACGGCGGCGTACGGAGGCAAACAGTCCCAGCGACACTGACGAGTCTGAGGAAGAGAAAACAAGGGAAGAAGGAGGAGCGCAAAGTAAAGATAAAATAAAAAGAAATGGAAGAGCCAGGGACAAGAGAACGAGAGCGGGAGCGAGGGTCGTCATTCAAAATCGGAATTGAGATCGAAGTCGAAGAAGATGAAAACGAAGACAAAGAAGAAGCCATGCTCAAGTTCAAAACGCATCAAATTCGAGTCTCCGGAGGCAGATGTCAATGTCAACGTTGAAGGAGCCTCTGTCTACCGAGCTGTTCGCCAACAACGAGTAGCGCCAGGATGGTCCAAAGCTCCATGCGGTAGATGTCCAGTATTCAACTTCTGTCGCGACAAGGGGCCTACGAACCCGCAAGAGTGCGTGTATTACGAGGAGTGGTTGAATTTCAAGAGGCGCCAGGGGTTTTGAAAGCAGAGGTGTGACAGTTTTCATTCTTTGCTACGATGACAATCAGGTATACTGGTATCAAATTTTCCATTCGGAGGATCGTACAGAATTTCATATCCTTCCTTGCTGTGTTCTGCTATGGCTTGACCTGCATGGCGTAATCGGCAATACTACTGTAACTGATGGGCAGCATGGACTGGCACAAGCCGTACGGGTATTGATACAGCTCTGGTTCCCCTCGCAGACGGCGACCTCACCCATTTTGAGCTAGGAGGTAGGCCATGAAGCAGCGTCCCGTCGACATTCACCTTCGTCTTGTCAGATCCAGGCTCATAGCTGACGATCCCACAGATATCCTCAAAGCGATGTCAAAACCTCATCTTCCGCAGAGAACCTGTTACTGACTATAGCATGTCAGTCATGACTAGGCGGCCCTACCGATGATTTCTACCGTTTTCTATGGATACTTTCGACAAAATAAATATAACCACGACTTATATGCTGAAGCGGTCAGAGTATGCTTACTAATCGTTGATAAGCCACTTTAGCAATTTTAGAATTAAACAACCGAATTCGACAAGCCGTCGTAGCACAATGGTAGTGCGTTGCCTTCCTAAGGCAAAGGTTGCGGGTTCGATCCCCGTCGTCGGTAGTCGGTGCACTACGAGCGGTTAATTTTTGTTGGTTAGGACTAGACAACGGTTCTTTTTAAACCTCGTTCTCAATTTCTCATCATATCGGTTTATGAACTTGGAGGACACTGCCCTTGCCGCAGACCTGATAATTTTGAACATTCTGGCACTTTTACTTACACAAATACCTTAGGAGTCCATCTCCAAAGATACTCTCATTCCCCATTCACGTCCTACTAAGTCCTTCACAGCGCAGAACTTCTCCTGGAGAAGGGATACAAAGTCCATGGTATAATCCGTTGTTCAACACAGGTTGTTGTCTAGAGTCTTTGTACGCGGACTATGGCAACGTGAACGTATGTACCCCCACCATCGTCTAACCCACCATGACACTCTCCAGGCCCCAACTAATTCAAGTTCCACTACGATGATCTCCCCGAAAGCACCAACCTCGTCTACATTCTCGCTCAAGTCCTCCCTTTCGAGATCTACAACCTAGTAGGCGCACGATCCCACGTCAAAGTCTCTTTTGACATGTCAGAATACACAACCGACATCAATGGGCTCGGTACCCTCCACCTCTTCGACGCAATTTGTACGGCCGGGCTCGAGAAACACGCCAGGTTCTACCAAGCATCCAGTTCAAAGCTCTATAGAGAGGTAGTCGAGACGCCCCAGGGCGAGACCACCCCGTTCTATTCTCGCAGCTTGCACGGCGTCGCCAAGCTTTATGCATATTGGATCATGGCAAACTACCGTGACTCGTGAGGCATACGGCATGTATGAGTGTACCGGAATCTTGTTCGACCATGAGAGTCCAAGGCGAGGGAGGAATTGTTACTAGGAAGATCTCCAGGGCTGTTCAAGTTGAGTGCTGATATCAGCGCCGGCAAACAGCGCTGTTTGTACCTCAGTAACATCGGTGCGCAGCGAGATTGGGAACGTGGTACAAGCGTGTCTTTCATTCTCTTCAGCTAAACAAAGATGTGGACTACGTCAAGGGCATGTGGCGCATGTTCCAACAACCCACCCCTGTCCTCGTGACGGGAGAGGCTTACCCTGTGAGAGAATTTGTGGAAAAGGCCTTTGCAATGACGATAAGGTACCCGTCTCCTTAAGCTTCCTCAGGTACCCAGATCATTTTCTGATGTCTGACACAATCACACTATCACCCGATGCATAGTATCGCCGTTTTTGAATTTGAGTGCTCGGAAGGAACCGGCACCACACGTCCAGTTTATGGTTGCTTTCCCGCCCGGACCGTTGGATTGGCGCGGCTGGCAATGCTAGCTATGGCCGCACCCTCATAGAGGGAAGCTGCTGTAGCCACAACCTAATGGTCTATGCTACCTACGACGATTGATATCGAGGCCTCAGTGTTATCCTCTGAATTTTACACACAATTGTTAGCCCTTTTTAGATTCCTGTGTCGAATGGGCATTGCTATGTATCCCAGATGATATCTGGCAGACAATCAATTCATCTAATTCCTCGCAGGAAAACCTTCTTGTCTCATAGTCTCGTACCCTCGCTCATATACTCCTCAGTCGATCCTGCAGCCTTGAAGAGCGATTCATCAGGTGCTTCTGCGCCTTTCAGTTCTGTACACTTGAAGTAGCTCTTGGTCCCTGTGCCATAGATGCGCAAATGCGCGCCGAGTCTTCACTGCATGATCGCATATGTGTTCCTCCTTGACGCAGCTAGTAAGCTAGGAATCAATTCAACTACTTTTGTTCATTATAATATCCCTTCTAGGCCTATGCCTCGCAAGAAGCGCCCTGTATGCATCGCACTCCATCATTGCAACTCAAAGCTGGGATTTCACTTCACTGTCCCAACAAGAAACTTGTAATATGTCCATCCACGACTGCTACATCTACCACACCGGCAGAATGATCTTCGAGAAAGTATGGTCATGGGAGTGAACATTTGAACGGTCGACCGCTTGTATTGTGAATCTACAACTGAGAATTACAAGCAGAAAACCGTGTATAGGGTAAGAAGTAAAGAAAATTACTCGGGTTTGCTGAGCTTAGCCCAACCCTCTAAACTTGTAAATTTAGATAGAAAAGCATCGAGATCCGAGTCGGCGTTGGGCTGCTGGTATTCAACTGACCATGGCCGTTTAAGGCGATGATAGTATCGGTTGTCGGCATCCATTTTAAGCACCACAAAACAGTTCACAAGGACCTCCCATATAACTTGGTCTATGTCCGAGGGTGCGAAAGCTGTCATGTTGTTGAGAAGAACTAACTTCTTTTCGCCACATGCAACGGCACCTAATGTCGCCCACTCGTCGAAAGAGCGTAATCTTCGTGGTAGAAAGACTCCCTCCCTGTAACGCAAGCAAATCCAAGCAAAAACCCACATGAATGACTCCAGATCATGGTGATATAAGTGTTTCACTTTGCCTTGTTGATCATCTTCGGTAAGAAGCTCGCGCGCCATGAACGGCACCGTGCCCGTGCGCTCGTTACCCTGAGGACCTTGGCCATTGGCCAACGAGGATAGATCATAGTCGTTTAAGACACCAATCCGCTTCCCGTCTTTCCAGTACCACATTAGGTTGCCAGGGCTGACATCTCGATGATAGATCCCTTTCTTCCACAGAGTAAGGTGGCCTGCAGGCTGTGTTAACAAAGAGCCATGTAAACTCAATGAAAGATGTACATGAGATACACTGACGCCAGACGTCGAAAAGCTCTTTTCCCTGAAGCTTCGTGATGGGGAGAAGCTTGCGGAATACAAGAATGTAGAGCACGCGACTTCCCGTAGTGGGTTCAGGAACACCGAGCGCTTCTCGGATGGCGGACGTGGGATTCATGAACCTGTGGTGCCAGAGTAGTTCGGGGATATGGTCTTTTACAGTATCGTGCACCTCAGCAATCTCCCTGACCTTGTTCAAGATGTCCGGCTCACTAGTGCGACTTGCCTCTCCCCAGAAGATCTTGGCCACCATCCCATCCTGGAAGTCGCGGTATTTCTTCGTGAGCGTTCTGCTGGTGACAGCAACCACATTAATGGCCCGTCCTTGCAGTCCGTAGTGAGTCACTCTTTCGTCGTCACCGGTGTGAAGCAGCAGATCCACCATTCCAAGATCTTCATCTCTGATGTTGAATTCATGGCATAGTTTCCCCTCAACTTGAACTGGGAGGAAGTCTTTGTTTCGCCCCTAATCGTGAAGGTCGAATCGTTGTAGCATACAATAACACCATGAATCGCGGGAGATCTTGGATGAAGTTTATGCCTGAGCATTGAATGATGCCGGCCGCAAACATTTCTGTGGCGTACAGACCCGTCTGGACGGTCACATCTAGATCCGCCTCCGCGTCAGCGTCTGCATCGCTGGGGTTCATCTTGGATTTTTTCGCGGCGGGTTCCAAAGTGTCCGCGGCCTTGCCCTTGGAACTGGACCTGCCCTTGGAAGGCTGCGCAGCAGTGAGGCCAGAAGATGGCACTACAGCTTAGCCGATTTAATTTGATCGCAGAATCTTAAATAACGTGCAGTGTCGGATGCAGGTTCTGTTGCTGGGATCTGCAAAGGGCCTCGTACCGGGACTTCAGCCTGAAGATGATCCACCGGCAGATATTCCGGCTTGATAGGGACATAGTCTGTCACTGTATACGAAGAGGGCGGTGGTTCATCCTCCCTGGCGTCTTTCTCTTGAACTCGGTGCAAGCTAGAACATTTTTAATTTTTGGTTTTGTCGTTGCATTCGTGTCCATGAGCCTTGAGTTTCTTCTTGCGCTTTTCGTCATTCTTTTCATCGTTCTTCCCGTCGTCCTTCTCTACCGACTCTTTGTTCTTCTGTTTTCCCTTCTTGCCGCCCATCTCATCCTGGAAGGGAGCGCATGCGCTGTCCAAATGAAGAATCACGAGGTCAGGCTTCCGAGTTGATTTCTTGGTCTGATGAGTTTGGTGCATGGGCATATCGTTCTGCTGGCAGATCATGTCCACGGCGGGGACAGGAGCACCCATCCCGTCAACCTTGATCTCTTCAAGACACGCGAGAGCGATGTTAGTGGTTCTTATGAAAGGGCCGTAGAAGCTGTTTTCTACTCCAGGACCCATGCTTGCAGTCGTTGTGAGCACGAAAATGTCCGATCGTCGAGCTCAAAACAAGCACTCACTATTCGTTGAGGGCTATCTCGACGTCAAAAGGAAGGCCTGCCCATTACAAACAGGTAGGACCGCCTTGAGGCACTTTTGCAGAAACTCGGGCTGAGCAGTCTCGGGAGCGGAAGAAGCGCGCTGCAGGAGGGCTTGCAGCATGGCATCTGCCTTGCACTCCTTAACCTGCTCAATATCGCGTTGAATCCATGGGCGGAGTTTCTTAACCCTTGATGGAATGTCAGGTGTTACTCGATAAAAACAGAAAAGGTGCGCACTGGACACCGACCAGGCCGATGTTCTCACTGATGACGGAAGCCCCATGGCTCTGATGCATTGGCGCGTGGAGGAGTAGACGATGTACCAGTCTCGCCTGCAGGGGACATGGCGCTAGGTGCTCAATGATTGCGTTGATTGAGTGTTGCTAGCAGAATTGGCGAGGAGGAAAAACTAAGAACACAACAGAAACGACTGCCTGTCTTACATCCGGTCGACCAGTGTGGTGTAAATATGGTGGACCTTCGATAAATCTGATGTGTCAGATGTGGCCTACAGTTCGACTCCGACAACGCGTTCCCATCAATACGCGCACGTGACTCTGACTTATTGAGTGAAGTCAGTGAATATTCCTGAAACTTAAGTATCATATGATATAGTAGCACTAAGATTCATCTATACTCTAGTACTCTGAATAAGATCGATAGCAGTGCGCCAGCTAGTTCAAGGGACTCCGCATCATTCTAACTTCAATCATGATACTCGCTCCGCCGAGTCCCTAAGAACGTCTTCTAAGAATCGATTCATATTCTCAGAGTAGAACGGAGTCCGACGCTCGCGCCATGATGGTCCACAAAAGAAGACACGGCTCAGCCACCATTCTCGTGATCCGACACAATTGTCGTTCCCTTTTAGATCCCTGTGCTGCGGCGCCATGTTACTCTTAATGAACATTCCTGTGTATCCTAGGTGATATCGAACAATCAATACATCTGATCGATATCCCTTGTAGGAAAACCTTCTTGTCTCAGCATCTCGTACCCTCGCTATACTCAGGACCCTGAGGAAGAGCAATCCATCAGATGCTTCTGCGCCCTCGAGTTCTGTACCCTCGAAGTAGTCCTTGGTCCACCCAAGAGTCGGCGCAAAGTCCAAGTCTGTTTAACTGGGTCCGACTCAGGAAAACGTCAGCTTACTTATTTTGCATCTGGGCCACCATACAAGCTTGGGCCTGCGAAAAGCCTGGAGGTCAGGCAAAAGGGACATGGCTGTTTCCCGGATGAAAGCGTTACTAGGATAAAAAATGGGTATTATATTCGGAACACATAAAGTAGGGGTATATATTCCAGTCCATAAATTAAAAGAAACACAAAAAAGTCCATTGTCGAACACACGACGCGCGAGAAACAGCAAAACGACAAAGCTTGAAACAACAGGAGAAACAGTCTTCCACGACTGAACACAAGAAGTGAAATCAAGAAGGGAAGCGGAAGGATAGATGTGCGAAGCCATGCACTAGTTTTTCATCCTGCGGCGCGTTAACGCAGCACAGGGATTTTCGAATTTTCTTGGGCAAGGGTCGAAAGGGCGAGTAGGGAGGGAAATAGGGACCCATGCCAAAGGATGCCGAGGTCGAAGAAGGTAGAGATGTAAAACGAACGACCTGGCGAGAAAAAACACAGCAACCACTCTACAGAAAAGTCACAACTCAACACCTAAACAGGCAGCGTACGGGGACAAGAAAATTGGATGATGAAGAATGCCCCGGGCCAAATGTGGAAGACAGTATTCGCTGAAGTGGTGTCGCGCTTGATGAACCAGCAGCACTCGGCGCTAAGGACGAATTAGGATGTACGAGAAAGAGAATATTGAGATGCTGTGCAGACAAGAGAACAGGGAAGAAAGCAGGTGAAAGATATAAAGCAGGGGTATAGGAAGCAGAACAGGCACCGGTTGCAGATCCGAGAGCTTCAAGGGGAATAGGGCCTAACCAGGGCAGGAGAAGGGTTCAGGACAACAACCAGCAGCAAAAGAGGGAAGGGCCTCGAGGGTACGGCGACAGCACCTAGGCAGTGAGGTCAAGGGTCTTACGTTCATCTCCGACCATCACATGAGCACTAGGAATAGGATGCCAGAGGCGACTGATCCATCGCTTGAAGCCCGAGCTTCGAGATGGGGAGCCAATTCCTTTCGGTGATAGATGCGTGGGAGATGCAACAAGGGTCGCGTTAGGCGATGGAGTAGCGGGAGAAGGCGACAGGGTGACGTGTAAACTCTTTCGCCCCGGACAAGGCCTCTCTCTTCGGTCGACGCGGCGGATGAAAGACTCAAGGCTTCGCACAGGAACTGGACCAGAATAATTGTCGCATGGCTGAGGTTGTGGAACACCTTCGCCCAGAGGTGTATTACGACGCACGAAATGCCGAAACGACCAGTTCGATGAAGCACGCGAGATCTCAGCAGCCCCAGAAGCCCAATTAGCACGTATTTCGTCGCCGTCCACCAACGTAGTCCCAGTCGTTGCACAGGCAGGACCAGTGGTTTGCTGTTCCTTCTTTTCCGGTGCCGGTGGGCGGGATCGGAAGAGCTTGGCAGCGATTTTCTGAAGAACTTGAATGCCATTCTTACCCTTGATTCTCCACAAGGCTTGAGCGCGGTGACGCTCGCGCTTCAAAACTGGGGAAATGAAATTGAAGTTGGGCAGCGGGTCGTTCGATGGTTCACATTGGCCAAGCGACATGGGAACTGTAGATGGCGTATCTTTCTCTTCAACCACGGGAATGCAAAGCAGAGGAAGGGTCCGTTTCTCGACTTTCTTCCAGTCACTAAAACCATCTGAGCACAGAAATCGAATGATCAGAGTGGACTCTTACATCGACGCAAAGAATGGGTGGTTAAGCATAGCCTCGTACAATGGCCTACTTTTGACATCCTTCTGAAGCATCTGTGCAAACGTCAATAACGCTGAATGGACAAACACAGTGAGACGTACGTTATGTAGGAGATCCTGAGCCTCATGATGGAAATCGTTAACAAAGAAAGGCTCAAACCCAACAATGCCATCGGCTATGTGAAGGCCGTCAACTGTGGCCCAGGGAGTCTAAACCAAAGTAAGCAATGATTCATCAGAAAATTCAAGACTTACCCTTCCAGTGAGCATCTCATACAACATGACACCCACCGCCCAGAAGTCGATTGCAAAACCATACTTGGTACCTAGGATAAGTTCAGGCGCCATGTACTCTGCGGTACCGCAGAGTGAACTCGCGAGGTAGGGTGCTTGCGATAGGCTAGTGAAAGTCCCCGTGGGATTGTAGGGAGAAAACGATTTCGGATCGTCGAGCGTGAAGACCTTGGCTAATCCTAGATCTGCGATTACGAGATGACCATGGGAGTCGATAAGGATATTTGAAGGTTTGATATCCCTGTGGATGACTCCTTGACAGTGGAGATGATAAACACCAACAAGCTATTTTGGTCAGAATGCAGATCACAACTATAGAAAGAACACTCACGAGTTCTGCTGTGTAGAACCTTGCTTGTTCGACTGGAAGAATCCGGCGCGGATAAGTGCGAATAACGTCATGGAGATCGCCTCCTGGATAGAATGCCTGTCATAGAGCGTAAGCCAATCCAACTACGCATGTGCGGTCACTCACAAGAGCTAGATAGAGGCACCGTGCGTCCTGAAAGCCTGCCTCGACTTGCATACAATGAGCATCACCTATGACCCGCTTCAGAGCATCCAGCTCAACTCGAAATTGCTGGAGATCGCATAAAGCCGCGCCCTGCCTCCTGATGACTTTCAACGCCATGGTCTTGTTCGTAATCTTGTCTTCGACACGGTAAACGACGCCATTTGCGCCAGCACCGAGCCTTGCATGGACGATAAAGTCACTGAGGCTTGTTTCATTCTTGAAATGGGATCGTGGTACAACTCCATTGGCGGAGCCCGTCAAGGCATCGAGAACTGTTGTACCGAACATGTCTTGATTGAATGGCACCATGCGATTAGTAGCATGAATAGGACTGAGGATGTCCATTGCCTATGGCACCCCGTAAATAAGCACCTCTGAACGTCATGAAGTCTTACGTACTTTGCGGTCTCTGGCAAAGAACGCCTCGATGAAGTCCAAGACAAATACTCTTCTCCTGATATCAAGCACATCTGGATCGTGGTACGCATAGTCAAGCCCTTCAAGCGCCTCAGTCTCTCCCACGGTGGAATCCGTGGAGGTGAGGACAGGCGGAAGGATACCAGTCGCAGAGATCATGATACTCGCGCTAGAGGGCCACGCGACGATGGCAACAGCGTGACCGCCAGACGATGCGGGAGTAGAAACAGGCACGTCATATTTAGGTACCGGGACGCGGTTGACCTTATTGAAGGCAAAGGAGTTCTTGGTTGACTTGATGCTATTCCATGCCTTGGACAGGGACTTGGCCTTGAAAGCGTCAGAATGGATGATGAGAACGAATGAGACGGATACTTACTGGCTTGGTGATCAGGCGTTCACCGGCTCGTCCCTCGTAAAATAGTTGAAGAGCAACCATATTGCGAACTTGATGTGAATAAAGAGTGTCAAATGTAGAAAGAACGTCGGAAATGCAGTCGGTGGTGAAGATGGCGGATGAAGAACTTCATCGACAGAAAGCGGTCTTTTATTGATGTCTGCCCCAGGCTGAATTGCGACGAGTACCTTGAGAGCAACAGTCAAAAAAAGTAATTTGGATTCAGACTGCTTGGCTGGACTCAAAGTTGCTTAACAGGATAAAAGAGAGATTAAACTTACCACAGCAATGGATGGTGTCGTTGAAGTCATGGTGTATGACCGGTTTAAGACATGCACTTGAACATTCTGCTCTAGACCGAGCATCCCGCAGGGAACGATGACATTGAGGATACAATGCAGAGCAGAGGGAATAAGTAATATAGATGAAGCTGGTTGCATGTTCAGCCAGAATTGTCCTTGCACCTCGAATATCTTGTCGACAGTCCTAGTTAGTAGACCATCAAAGTATGAAATGACTTGGAAGACCAGCCATAGCAACGCTGCATTATCTGAATCATGCCGCGTCAATACGTGCACGCGACACGATTGTCTGGTTGAGAATCAGCCGATCAGTATCCCCAAAGAATTTTGGGAAATGACCTGCCTGCTAAGCTGGTAGTACCACTGCCAGCGAGTATTACGTAGATCGTGCATACATCGAGAGCGACTCCCTGTGAGGGACAATTGGGTACAAGACTATCACACTTATTTGTTAACAAACCTCATGGCAGAGATATTGAGTAGCACTTCTAGCGGCTGCAGTGGCGGCGGCGGCTGGCAGGAGACACTGTCAAATTAAGTGCTCAACGTGATGAATGATGTAGTAGTCAACCCTTAACCGGCTTAACCAAATAATTGATCTGCTTACATAATAGTCATCGAAACTTTTTTGCGGTCCCATCAAAGTCCCACTACTACAGCTGCTCTTGAGAGAAAAGTCCTCAGCAATGGCGACGCTAGTTACGCTACCTTCCCTGCCTCCAGCCTGGTCCCCACCCTCGGAACCAGCCTCCTCTATCTCTCGTGAGTCTCTCTCGTGATTGTCTCATTCGACAACATATCCTCATTCACACAGCCCTTGTCCAGCGTAGGCTCATTCCTGCGGGCGCAGCCTACCTGGCTCACATAAAACGCACACTCAACAACCATACCTTTGATGAGTATGACAAACAGCTCGAAGAGGAGCGGAAGCGCCTCGAGTTGCTTAACGCTGATGGCCTGAACGGGGAGGATGACCTTGGCGTCGGAGATGAGGAAGAATCTCCTGAACTCCTTCTGCTTGATGCAAAGGAGTGGAAGGTGTGCATATCGGGTCTTGTTTGCTACGATCTAAACTCTATATATCATTTGTAGAAACAAGACCACTATCAGGTCCTCGGATTGTCACACCTGCGATACAAGGCGACGCCCGAGCAAATAAAGATTGCCCGTATGTGGCGATGTTAGCATCCTCGGACTTTCTGACGTATCGCTACTCCACAGATCGCAAGAAAGTTCTTAAACACCATCCAGACAAGAAAGCCGGTGCATCGCACACCACGAACGATGATGCGTTCTTCAAGTGCATACAAAAAGCAAATGAAGTTCTCACGAATTCTGAGCGGCGGCGCCAATTCGACTCTGTCGACCCCATCTGCTTATCCCTAGAAGAGGATGATCCTTCTGCCTCTGACTTCAAAGGCCGAGAAAAAGACACTGCGTTCTTTTTCAAAACATTCGCACCTATCTTCGAGAGGGAGGCACGATTCAGCAAGAAAATACCCGTTCCAATGTTAGGCGAGAACGACGACTCAAAAGAGAACGTGCATGCCTTCTATGATTTCTGGTACAACTTTGACAGCTGGCGATCATTTGAATATCTGGACAAGGAGGTGAATGAAGGTAGCGATAAGTAAGTGTGATAGGAGCCACGGGGCCGTGCCTTTTCAGCTTATGAACTTCTCCCGCAGTCGTGATGATAAAAGGTACACCGAGAAAAAGAACAAGTCTGAGCGCGCTCGTCGAAAGAAAGATGATATTACTCGTCTGCGTAATCTCGTGGACCTTACTCTTGGTCTTGACCCTCGAATCAAGCGGATCAAACAGGAAGAAAAGGAGGCTCGGGAGGCGAAGAAGAAAACCAAGGGCGGAATGAGCGCTGCTGAACAGAAGGCTAAAGCAGAAGAAGATAAGCGTAAAGCTGAGGAAGAAGCTCAGAGGAAGGAGGAGGAAGAGAAGGTAGCGCGGGCAGAGGCCAAAAAAGCAAAAACTGCGGCAGCTAATGCAGCTAAAAGGCAAGAAGACAGCAGCGCCGCGGACACCGATGAGGCTGCGCCGTCATAAAATTATCCAGGTAGTTGTCTCATCCTGATACCATGCACCTTCATACTCTCACCACTGCGGAATGTCATAAGCATTGAGACCGCATTTGCATTTTGGAAATTCTGCATGTAAACAACGTTCTTCTTTGACAACAGGCTTCGAAGATGTATATACTTACATGTACCTGTAAATGGGAGTTCAGAAGTGCAAAGAGGTAGGTA
>NW_024541796.1:0-12920 GCF_016758755.1 Suillus discolor
CCAAGCAAAGAAATATATACGTACCTCTTTCTAAGACTCATTTTGTTTGTTTAGCAGGAGCCAGGAGGTTGCCTTGGTTCGAAATTTGATCACATGAGTGACGCGTGTGAACTTGAATCACGGTGACGTTGACTTACACTGGAAGCATGAAAGACTTTTTCAGCAAGAAATGTTGAAAAAATTGTAAAAAAGGTTTAAATACATCACTAATTTCGATGTATTTAAACCTTTTTTACAATTTTTTCAACATTTTTCTTGCTGAAAAAGTCTTTCATGCTTCCAGTGTTAAGGTACACTTTGGTCACCCCATTTCAGGTACCTGAGGTACCTCTTCCCTGACTCCCAAAGGAGGGTTTTGTAAATGTACCCGTTCTCTGTCAAAAAGTTTGTGGGTTTTTATTACCTTATTGAGTGGTTCTTGGTTGCCATGTCGCATCATTGTCCATTGTCTTGTCTCACTAGTTTTTTGCCATTAAATAGTGCTGTTTCCTTATCTCGAGAACCCATCTGCATATCTCCCTCAATCCACCAAGTGACGGAGCTGGCCACAAATTGTGATACTAATCTCCCACCTCATGTACAAAAATATGTGAGCATCACGTTCGTGAATCATGATATTGCTTGTAGTGATTTTAATTATCATATCAGGGTTTTCTTGGTCAAAGAGCCTTGCACAGTTTCTCGTGTGCTCAATAGCTGACTATGTCTGCCTCTTGATACATGTCATGATGTCTCTGAATATCCATATTATTATGATGCTCTCTATTATCCTGAATATCACACATCCTCATTCTCGTGTCCCACAAATTTCTGTGCATGGCTCAAATTATCGTTGTCAACTCATTATCGTGCCTGTCCTTGCACTTCGACTCCCTTTGGTAGTGTGGTCGCTTATGATGGAATGTCAATTATAATTTGTCAAGGTACTGTTGCAATACACTGTTCAATTTCGTCCTTCCAGCGTGCCAGTTATTACCACTGCGGATTATTGCAAAGGTTTTATTCTCAGTGTATGCGTTCTGTTGGTGATCTCATACTGACACACCAGCATGAGAATCCTTTATGGTTGTTTACACCCCTCAACATTCTCAAAGTTCGTCTGCAGGGACTGGTTTCAAGTATCCTTTCATCACTGGCTACTCACCTGGCAGATCATTCCTCGAAGATACGCTGAAATAAATCCGGGTATGTAGATTGCATTCTGGATCACATTGATCACACGCGCTCGAGATTGATGGTCACTGCTGATGAATCATGATGGGGGTGTCGATTCTTTCAAGGGGACAACTTGTGTCCACTCGTTTTGTTCATATGTTGACTGTATCTATGGCAATGACATTGGTAAACTCGTCAGGACGCCCCCACAGGCATATCCTCAGAAGTGCACTCCTCCTTGCCACCCCTGGTTGTAAGGTTTGACCTAATAATATGGTTGGTGCCACAGATTGATTGACACATTTCATG
Source organism: Suillus discolor (assembly GCF_016758755.1). NCBI lineage: Eukaryota > Fungi > Basidiomycota > Agaricomycetes > Boletales > Suillaceae > Suillus > Suillus discolor. The sequence continues at coordinate 1,465 of NW_024541796.1, forward strand.
GTTATGCCAGGGACCCAATCTGGCACAATATTCTCACAGCTGCACATTTTCGCATTTTCAACCACCTACCGTGGGAACCTCACAACACCCAATGTATTTCGCATTTTTGGCCACCCATGGGAATTTCCCCAGAACACTTAAAAATATATTGTTCCTCATATCAAGGCCTCCCCACATTATTCCCACACTCCGCATTTTCGCATTTTTAGCCACCTACTGTGGGAATTACCCCACAACACCCAAAACGTCACCCAATATGGTACACCCCACAATTTTAATTATTCCCACACCCTCCCTACATTATTGCAGCTTCACCACCACACCACAATAGCTCCCCCTTTATATATAAGTAGTAGTTTAGTATATATATGTATAATATAATATAATAGACTGCTTTTTTTGTTTGTTTGTGTGACTGCTTCTCCTCCAGGGGCAATTCAACATAGGGTAGGGTACAGAACACTTTCGCATTTTTGCCCCTTTGGTGGGGAAGTGTTCTATAATATTCAGAACATGTTTATGAGCATATATGAGTAGATTCCCATCTTTATTTGACCCTCTGAAGTGTCCTGTATCAATAGATATAGCACATATGCAAGAAAACACAAAATATGTTCCCATTTAATTATTTCTAGGTGGATAGACTTGGAAAAATGATTCCCAGCATCTATTCAACAATAGGAACAATGTATCAGTAGCCCAGGATCATTGGACAATTCCCTGTTGCATGGTGTGCCCCTCCTCTCCTGGTGGTTCCACCCCCTGTGAAAAATTTTCCTGTAGGGCCGGACCTTAATTGAGGTGGGGGGGTCTATTTCTATGTATATTTGGAGTAGATTAATCATATATCTGGCCCAGGACACACATAGGATCCTGCTACAAGAACAAAAACATAGAAAATCTCACTTTTGACATTTTTAATGTTTTTCAGTATTGTACTCTTGCATAAATAATACAACCTGTTCATATATCATTAGCATAGCATATATACTTGCTTTTATGATAAGGATCAGCCCTACATAGGGCGCAAATGTGATATCTGAGGTACAGGGGGTATTTCTACTGATAAGAAGCCTACATAGTAATTAAGCTTGTGATAAGTGATTAAAGACCTGGAATACCTCTCATATATGTCCCTGATAATATATTTGAAGTTTTAGAGAGATCCATGAAGGACTGACTGAATGGCAAGTAAAATGACATATGTGTGAAAAGTAACAATTAACATCTTTTCACACAAAGTTACATTTATATATGATGCAGGTCAAATATTTCATTAAAAATATGCAGGATACATGATATACTACTAAAGGAACATATACTACATACTGCCCTGAAGGTAGAGGGTAGATGGAAGAGATGTGGTGTGAAACTGAGTTGACCTAGCATTAAAGTCCAACCACTACTCAACTGACCATTTTCGATGTTTTGGGCATTTGAACTTTCCCACACTCAATTTCTTATCTATTTCACTTCCTCAGAACTCAATTATTGTTGGATTGTGTTATAAATTTGGGTATATGATAGTGAGTATATTTGAAATCTACTCCAGGTGTCTGATTATTAAATTTCGATGTTTTGAAAGTATGGGCTCCTTATCAGTAGAAATAGCAAGTATCTATACTAGCTCAAAAATCCGGCCTATTTGGAGCTGATCCTTGTCATAAAAGCAAGTATATATGCTATGCTAATGATATATGAACAGGTTGTATTATTTATGCAAGAGTACAATACTGAAAAACATTAAAAATGTCAAAAGTGAGATTTTCTATGTTTTTGTTCTTGTAGCAGGATCCTATGTGTGTCCTGGGCCAGATATATGATTAATCTACTCCAAATATACATAGAAATAGACCCCCCACCTCAATTAAGGTCCGGCCCTACAGGAAAATTTTTCACAGGGGGTGGAACCACCAGGAGAGGAGGGGCACACCATGCAACAGGGAATTGTCCAATGATCCTGGGCTACTGATACATTGTTCCTATTGTTGAATAGATGCTGGGAATCATTTTTCCAAGTCTATCCACCTAGAAATAATTAAATGGGAACATATTTTGTGTTTTCTTGCATATGTGCTATATCTATTGATACAGGACACTTCAGAGGGTCAAATAAAGATGGGAATCTACTCATATATGCTCATAAACATGTTCTGAATATTATAGAACACTTCCCCACCAAAGGGGCAAAAATGCGAAAGTGTTCTGTACCCTACCCTATGTTGAATTGCCCCTGGAGGAGAAGCAGTCACACAAACAAACAAAAAAAGCAGTCTATTATATTATATTATACATATATATACTAAACTACTACTTATATATAAAGGGGGAGCTATTGTGGTGTGGTGGTGAAGCTGCAATAATGTAGGGAGGGTGTGGGAATAATTAAAATTGTGGGGTGTACCATATTGGGTGACGTTTTGGGTGTTGTGGGGTAATTCCCACAGTAGGTGGCTAAAAATGCGAAAAATGCGGAGTGTGGGAATAATGTGGGGAGGCCTTGATATGAGGAACAATATATTTTTAAGTGTTCTGGGGAAATTCCCATGGGTGGCCAAAAATGCGAAATACATTGGGTGTTGTGAGGTTCCCACGGTAGGTGGTTGAAAATGCGAAAATGTGCAGCTGTGAGAATATTGTGCCAGATTGGGTTCCTGGCATTAACCATGAAATGTGTCAATCAATCCGTGGCACCAACCATGTTAGTTTGGCCAAATACTACAACTAAGGCTGTCCTTGCATCATTCATCGCTGCCCCCTCCTTTAGCTTGGTTGTCACTCCCGATTGAGACACTAGTCAAATGGATACGTCGCCTGTCCATCAATGATCTTATGGAATCTATCACCCACCTTCCTCCTGATTGTTGCCCTTCGCTGAACAAGAGATCTCTGCAAAAGTCTTGTAATAGTGTGGTTGATTTCCTCCACAGGCACGCAGCATTTCTTGTTGCCAGTGGTCCAGTTCATGTGGCTGATGTATATCTCGCATATCATCAAATTGCGCCCTCAGACCATTTTTCAGACGACAATTTCATCATGAAAGTGCTGATATATGAGTATGGTGATCCCATCATGAACTCACTCAGCCAAGAGTTGCTTTCGAAATCAGAACTTCACAAGGAAATGAGACAGACTGCCAAGATGGAAAGTATACTTTGGGGGCAGCAGATCATCAGTGACCATGCACGGGATTGGCCATGTATTGTGACCAAACAAGTGGCCTTAGATTGTGCGCGAGACTATGTACATGGCTTGGTGTGGATTGAGCCTCCAGTCTGTGCTGTGTGCTTGCAAAGATTATCGGATTGTACTCTAGTGAATATTGGTCCTGTGGGTGGTGATTTGCTGACATTGGAAGTACTTCGCATCAAGGATGAGTTCATTACTGCCTGTATTATCCGAACTCTTAGTGCAGAATTCATGTTCAGTGTGGATTTTCTCGATGGATTGATGCTGGACAAGTCTGGTATTATCGACATTGGTACCATACATGCTGTGATGAACATCTGTGCAGAATGTCATTCGAGTCTGACTAATAAATCTATGCCACGTTTGGCTCTGGCTAATGATCTTTACTGTGGTTTGCTGCCAACTCAATTTTCTGATCTGACCTGGTCAGAGGAGAAAGTGTGTGCAAGATTTTGTATTTCTGCGCATGTCACTCGTCTTTTTCAATCTTCCAATCCTGCACAGCCAAAAGTCTTCCATGGAAATACCTGCGCACATGAGATGAATGTCATCTCAACAGCCAATGTGCTGCCTCGCACTCCCGCGGATATAAATGATTTTCTCAGCGTCATTTTCATAGGTCCTGGTAAGCTCAAACCATCTGCTCTCAAAACAACATTTCGAGTGTGAAAATCCAAAATATGGTCCTTTCTTTTGTGGCTGAAGGCACACAATCGTTTGTATTGTGATGTTGAAATAGATGCCAGAATTGTCGAACTCTATCCTGCTGATGATGTGATTCCAGGTTTGATGGAACATGTGGTTCAGGATCACGAACAAGATGGTCGTCGTGTGTTTTTGGAAGAGACAGCAGGCTTCTCAGAACATCCTGCTGAATTGCTGTCATCTTCAACTGTTTCTGGTACAGATGCTGGCGAACAGCCTTCTTTGTTGTTAGAGAAAATGGGGGTGTCAGATCCAGAATGTGTGCAACTTTCTGGTCATGCTTTCACTGCTGCGGCTCTTCGTAATCTCATATCAGATTCATCCAGCAGTTCAGAATCTGATTTGGATTTGATTGTTCACCATGGTTCAGAGGCTATCGGCGAGTATAAGAATCCTGACTTGCTGCCAGGTATCTATCTGACTCTTTTTCCTTTTGGTATTGGTGGGTTTGAATCAACGAAACGTCAGACAGCTTGGCTTTCAAACAACAGGCTCACTATTATTTCAACTTGACTGATAAATCTTTTTGTTATCATCACTCTTTTTTGTTTGTCATCTTAAACATGATTCAGAGACGGATGGCCCACCTCTACACTTCTTTCACTGTTCGCAAGGCTCACTTCCATTCCATTGCTCGTGAACTGACTCAAGTGTCCTCTTCCATTCTAGAACATCTTGCCATCAGACTTGAACAAGAGACAAAGATTTCAGATTTGGGAGCAGACGAGAAGAACACCCTCAGCCTTCTCAAGAAAGTAAACACCATCGCCGCTCGCATCCCTGGCTCCCAAGCTGCCAAAATTTACATTCAGAGTGAAATTCGCAGCTACTACAGTTACTTTGGGCTCCCTCATATTTTCTTCACATTCAATCCGAGTTGTGCTCAGTCCCATTTTTCAGGCAATGTATGGAGATAAGACTGTCGATCTCTCTCATAGGTTCCCCCACTTGGTATCTGCTCAGGAACGTGCGATCCGTCTGGCACAAGATCCAGTGGCAGCCTCGGATTTCTTCACATTCTCTATGCAATGCCTCTTTCAACACCTCTTGGGCTGGGATTTTGAAGCTGGTCGGTCCACATTGCGAGGGGGAATCTTTGGCCATTTGCAAGCATTTTATGGCACTTCTGAATTCACTGAATGTGGGGGTCTGCATGGTCATTTTTTGATATGGTTGCAAGGTGGTGTCAATCCTTCTGAGCTGCATACTCGGCTGCGTGATGATGACAATTTTCAAGCTTGGTTTTTTGCCTTTTTCGAAGATAGCATTCTCCATCATCTACCTGATGTTGAAGAGCCTCTTGAACCAAATTTCGAGCCCCGTGTGCAACGGCCTCCAGTTCCACCGGTGTTACCTGTTGATGCTCATGAAGTTGAAGTGCGGATTGTTCAGAAGGATTGGGATAGTGTGTTCGCATCTGAAATAAAAAAATGTGGTGAGGTCTTGCAATGCCATCAGTGTCGAGCTGTATGTCACAAGTATGGCAATGAGGATCGTTGTAGGTTCCTCTTTCCACATGAGCTTGTAGACATGTCTTACTTTGATGCAGAAACAAACTCAGTTGTCCTTGCTTGTCGAGATGCTTGGGTTAATTACTACAGTCCATATATTCTCATATTTTGTCATCATAACCATGACATCAAGTGCATCCTCTCGGACAAAGGTGCAAAGGCAGCTATGTTCTATATATCGGATTATATCACTAAAATGGATCTGAAGACTTATGAGATGCTCTCTCTTCTGTCTTGAGCTGTCGCCCGCCTGCCAGACTCCTCGAGTGATACACCCTCGCAATCAGCCAAGAACCTGTTGCACAAATGCTTTTCTCAGTTCACCCATCAGCAACAGATCCATGCACAACAAGCAGCTTGGTACATACGCAGAATGGATGACAGCATGCCATCACACAAGACAGTGCCTATGTTGTCATCAGCCCTTCTGGCATATGTAAAAGAGAAGATTAATGGGTCCGTGAATGTGGATGATGATGATGATGATGATGATGTTGAACACACCTACCTGCATATCTCAACAGACAGAAATGGCAAGCTCATTGAGATGAACCAGGTGCACCATTATGTTTTCCGTGCTGACAGTCTGTCAGATATGTACTTCTTTGAATTCTGCCGATGTGTGAAGCTGCAGCCAAAGGCAAAGAGTAAGAAGATCCAAAACACTTATAAGATGTGTTTAGGTGTGCTTCATCATCATCCATTGAAAGAATCACATCCACTGTCTGATACACATGAACTCCTCGAGCACACCAATGAGGATAGAGGAGATGGCAAAAATGAACTCATCCCTCGTGTGGTAGGTGTGTCAATACCTCAATCAACAAACATGAAATCATGGTTGCTGTTTTGCCTGGCTTACTTCGAACCTTTTAGTGATGATGTCCCATTAATAGATGAATCAAAAGATGTCTCGCTCGCCTATCAGAATTACATGTTTTAACATCATGCACAGCAGGTAATGGATAACTGGGAGGCAATATATGAATGTCAGGGTGAAAGAGATGCTGATAGACTGCAAAAACAATCTTGATTGACTGCACGCAGTAGGGCACTGACAAAGAGTTCTGCAGGAAACAAATTCACTGATGATGACATGGATATTGATGTTGACAATGTTCCAGGAAAAGGTGCTAGTCCATGGCTGCATGTGTTACAGATGATCCTTCAGATGCAGCAGTGCAAGTGGTTGTCAAAGTCTTTGATAACTCCAAGCAGCACTATGGAGGCTGGTGAATGCGAGTAACATGAGCTGATCCCCAAATATACAGCATGTCAGTCGAAAATGTGGAAGCAAGAAATTAATTTTCAGGAATCAGTGATTGCCACAGCACGGATAAATGCGCTCAATCCAGATGCGCAGACTCATGTGGCAGAGCTGCCAACAGATCAGACTGCATTCATTGATGCGAGTGGTCAGGATGGGTGCACACCTTTGGATTCTTCTTGCCCCAGTACAGAAACCAATGTGGTTGCCATGATGCCGGACACCTTCTTGCAGCCTGAGGAAGTGCTCAGAAAAACAGCTGAAGATTACCAAACATGTCAACAAACAAGCAGGTGCAACAAATGAGCAATGCATCATGTTAATGACAGGGCCTGGAGGGACAGGTAAGACCTATGTTGTCAAAGCTGTGCAGTCTGTGATGGATTACTATCGGTGCGGGCATATAATATGATTTCTGGCACCTACTGGTTCTGCTGCTGCATTGATTGATGGGATGACGGTGCACAAGGGTTTGGGTATATAAATCAAGGCCAACAACAGAGGTAAAGGAAACTGAGACCCAGGTGAGAGTGCCTAGGATTATACGGTGTGTATCAGTGTGAAAAACAGATCACGTTTGCATGATGAATGGAAGAATGTGGAGTACCTTCTTGTTGACGGGACATCTCTCCTTGGTTTGCAGCTGTTGGCGGAGATAGATCATGTTCTTTGATTTGTGAAGGAAAAGTTCGACATGCCCTTTGGAGGGATTACACTCATATATTCAGGAGATTTCTACCAGTATCCTCTGGTCGGAGCCAGCCCACTCTATTCTCCGATTTCATCTTATGCTGGCCAGACAAACAAGGGAATTTTGAAAAGACTTGGTTGCATAGCATGAAAAAAATCAACACAGTCATCAACCTTGATGAGCAGCAGTGCATGAAAGGTGACCCAGAATATGCTGAGGCAGTAGTGAGGCTTCGAGTGCGAGAGTGTAACTACTCAGATGTCGAGTTATTCAACAGCTGGGTTGTGAAGTCATTAGATAGGCCTGATGGTGTAGACATGAGTGAACAAAAATACATTGACACTGCTGCTATTGTGGCCACCAATGATGTCCATGAGGCTTTGAACTTCAAAAAGGCTGAGGCTTTTTGTGGGGAACAAGATCTCGTGGTCTGTGCAGCAATGGACAAATGCTCTGGAAATGACCTCTCGAGGGATGAGCGTCAACAATTGCTCAATATAAACTTATCTGCACTTCCATCTGCGCGTGTCTTGCCAGCATTTATTCCCTTGTGCATTGGGATGCCTGTGATTTTGCGTCTGCAGAACATCTCGACTGACCTTGGCATCACGAACGGTAGTCAAGGCATTGTGCGAAAGATAGAGACTGAGGTCTGCGCATCTGGATTTACCTATGCCACATGTGTTTTCGTTGAGTTTGCACATAGCAAGGTGCACCTGTCCAGTTTGTCGAAGGGATTGTGTTACGCACTCAAATAGATCTGTTATGCAGAGCCCTAAGAGGGGCGTCGTCTGCTAACGTTCGTGACGTAACCAGAAGGATCCGGTATAGCAAGTGAGACTGGCGACAATGAGTCGGCAGTGATCACAGTGCGCGTGTGTCATGTGACTTCTAAGACGGATGTCTTTGAAGTCGCTCAAGGTAAGGACAGTCTTGTCTGAACGATGAGGTTGATCGAGGTAGACTTAGTCGCGATGAGCAACTAAGAAAAGATACTAGAGACTGAAGCCAAAGGGGCGTTCAGAGGGAAGTATGTTCCAGGGAAGATTGAGTAGATTCAAGTTAGAGAATCTAGTACAGGGTGACCGACTACTTATACTAAGTGGAGAGGGTTAAGGGCAAGGCTACCGCACAGTAGGTAAGGGTAAAGGGGAAACGAGAATGGTATAGGTGCGTTGGCAACAGAGCCGGATTAGTGATGGATGGTCGAATGTGGAATGAGACTGAGAAACGTTGGAACAGACCAACGGTAAGAATACAACGTGTGGGAATCCGCAGTCAGAAGGAACAGAAAGGGAAAGCCACATTGGTGGCATGAGTCAGACCGAGTCATAGGTGCGGGACCACATTGGTGGTCGAATCAGGGGAGGAACGTGCGTGCACGTGCATAGAGGCGGACAATGCGAGGGATGGGAACGGTCCCGAGGATCCGGTCAATGGAAAGTCGGTAAAGGAGGACGAGCCGGTAGATGGTGAGGGCGAGGACGAAGGGAAAATGATAGGGGGGCCACGTGACCAATGTTACTTGTAACAGATTGTTTCCAATTCAGCCCAGCAGTTGTTCCTTCACCACGATACTGAGAAGTGATGATGGTCTGGGAGATAAATTGCATATCACGCGCTACCAGCTGCCCATTCAACCTGCCTTTGCAGTGACTGGACACTCAGCTCAAGGCAAGACATTGCCCACTCACTGTATTAGTCAATTTGCACGAAGGTGGTTTTGGTGCGTATGTAGCAGCATCTCGTGCATGCTCTCATGAAGGTCTGTGTATTGTTCGTCCTGTCACTCTCGATGAGCTGAACAAACCCTTGCTGGTGTCACTGATGAATGAAGTCAAATGGTTTGAAGCACTTGAGCACAATACCCTTGTGAGATTTGGTTATTTGACAAGTCAGACGGTTCCGTGCCTGATGCAGAGGCTGATATGTGCATGGGTTGCGCACTCAGACCAAGGTTTGAAGATGACAAGAAAGAGAACAAAGCACATGGGTCTAAGTGGGGACTTGAGAATGATATCTCTCAGGAGGAAACAAGGTCAAGGAAGCGATTGAAGTCTGGAACCGCAATGGCATCAAAGCGAAAAGCACAGTGCAAGGTTTCACACCAACGAATGAAAGCAAAGCAGGCCAAACATGACTCACCAGAAATTTTGGCCTCAAATGCTACTGGACAGTCTCAAGTTAATGTGCAGCACAGTTTACAAGACATTGTCAACAAACAGCCAATCAATCTCGCACTTCCTTCAATTGGGACCACAATCACATACTCAGGTAGCTAAACATCTGAGTGCCGGATGTCGTTGGTTGGCGACCAACTGGTCATGTGCATATGATTCAGTTTTCTTGGTTTTGTTCCATCTTTATCATGAAACTCCAGATCATCTGAGAGCGAATTGGCTCCACTTAGATGACATCACTGATGCCCTCATTGACATTTACAGTGACATTTTACTCAGCGAACAAAGTGTTTTTCACTGGAAAGATTGACCTTGGAAGAGCTTCTTTGAGACCTCTTGACACGTCGTGATGCAAGATGTTTCCACAGCATGGTCAAGTTGGTGCCTCATTCAGCAATCTTGGAGTTGTCTGTTCCAGCAAGTATCCGGAGCTTTCATCAGATCTTTGCCTGGCATGCACGAAGACTTCATCTCTCAACTCAGTTTGGTCAGCTGCCATTGTCATCAAATTCTACAGGTGCACAGGGGGTCTCACAGAGTGGCTCCATAATTGGATAAAATATATGCTGATGCGACAAAGACACAAGGATGCTCGACTTGTGATGGCAGTGATCAAACATGATACAGTGATACTGGAATATGATTCCACCGTCTTGTTTTTCAAACAAGATCACTATGGAAGCTCTTTGCCTGCAGGAAACGATGTCAAGATCAACAGTGCCTTAGTTCTCAAGAGTGAGTGCGGCAGTCTGCATTACAGTTGAAGGCCATATTTATTTGCAAGACTACCACTTCTCTGCGAACATAGTGGCGAAGACAATCTCTGGCATTAAGACGCAGATGAACAATGGCTTTCCTGTGCTCATTCCAGGCAGTCTCAATGATCTGCATGCATCCAGAGTTTGGATGGTCGCAGTTCAAGTATTTTTGTCTTCTCTCTCGTGATGTTGGCCGTCCGTTCTACATGTTAATGCGGCCAAATTGTGTCTTCAGTCTCGTGACGCTGCCCTTTGAAATGTTTGTTTCTTTCCTTGTTCACTTGATCCCACTGCTTTGACAACAAGTTTCAAATCTCTATAGATGGATGCCTTCATATGTCTTGGGGCCTGGTTCCAGTGACTGATGTCAGTCATTCATTGTTTGACTGTTTTTGAAGGTGATCACTGCGATGTGTCATCTATAAAAGCAAACACTTGACCATCAGTTTGTTTATTCTTTGTATTACCTCTTCTCCAGGTTCCATCATGAGCAATGACACTGAGCATGATAGCCAGATTCAATTGGACCCTCAACATCCAAAGACTCCTTTGTGAATGTCTTTGTATGTGTTGTCGACTGCCCCATGGGCAGCCACACCAAATATCTTGGCAAGTGTGCCTGTCAGCAATAATCCTCGTCCACTGCATGTTATGTCCGATAATGCAGACTACTGGGTCGATGCAGGGGGTAAGGTCTTCACATTTAAATTTCCCGCAACACTGGACCTCAATAGTCAATATAATTGGACAGGTCCATACTTCAATCTTCCTCGAACTGGTGTAAGTGACTTTGCTTGGGCACGTGCCACAGAATTTCTGACAACTTATGTCGCAGCTTGACCTTGCTGCATTGAAAAAGATGTGGGCCCAGTTTGAACTTCGGCCTCTAGATGCCATGGCCACTGACAAGTATCCAATGGAAGCCATCAAATGCAGTGGTAACACCCTTGACATGTTGAATGTCCTATTTGGTGAGGTGGAGGAGGCTAGGAATGCATGTAAGCACTGCCCTGCTTCATACATACATACTTCCGATTGCTTATATTCTTACTAGTTCTCGATAAGAATGCTTACCCAAGGATGTGCCTTTCTGGTGTCAATATCCCCATGGCGAGAATCAGTGTTTCACTATCATCGTGATGTCAATCCCTTTGC